>NC_081560.1:103531620-103717441 GCF_022355385.1 Mustela nigripes
CAGAGGTCAGTGGGGAGAATACAGTTCATGGAAGGGTGGAGGCTAAGAAAGCCAGAGGTGTTTAGGTGCCTCCCAAGATACCTGGAAAATGTACACCACCAGTTATCAAGTGGGAAAAACATAAGGAAGAGTAGATTTGGCAGGAGATGGATGATAACTTCCTTTCAGGATGGGAAATTTTGAAGTATCCTATGTCTGTTAAGTAGTATACATTTGGAAACCAACTGGACGTATGTAACCGTTGAAAGCTTATATAATGAATTAAGTTACCCAGAGAGAACCTATGAAGATTCAAGACCGAAGGTAGAATTGTATGAGATGTTACATGCTAGGCAATTGAAGGAAAGAAGAGGCCATGCATGACCCTAAAAAACAAAGTCAAGAGAGATTTCGAGGGAACCAAAGGACAGAGAAAGAGGTCCCAGGCCCCAAACAGGAAAACATCTCATGAATGAAGTGGTGGACTTGTTGTTGTGCAGAGGTCGAGTAAGATAAGAACCAGGAAAATATCCTTCTGATGTGACAGAAGTTCTTTAGTAAACACAAATTACTTTGCAAAAGACAGAAATAAATGGGGGAGGGCTGTTAGTGGGGACATAAAAGGGAGATAGCAATCTGTTCTTTCAAGAAAAACAGAGAATGCCTGTAAGAGAAAGACCAAGTGCACTTTTCACACTTAGGAGAGACCAGCCTTTGTTTATTAGCTGATGGGAAAGGACTGACAGGACTGGCCAGATGCAAGATCTAAGGCAGGGAAAGATAGTACAATAATTAATAGGTTAAAGCAGCAGAGGAGAAGGGAAGTCCACAGAACAGATAGAGGGCAGAGTTTCTGTTGAGAGGTCGGATGTTTCCTTCCTTGAAGCAACAGAGAAAATGTTAAATTGGGGGGTGTCTATTTGTGAGGGGTCACAACATGGAGGGTTCCCATGTCTGAGATGTTGGAGGACAGTGCTTGGACCCTTGGGAAAGGTGATTTGGGATGACAGAGGAAGGTGATCATGGAAGACGACTGCTGGGTACTGAAAACCCAACTGGGGCTGGGAGCCTGCATGTGGTCTTAACATCTGCGTGGATCTGTGAATTTCTAAGGTAACACTTAGCTGCTTCCCTGTGAGGGCCAGGAAGGCAGAAATTTGGGCTATTCCAAGTTGGGTGAAAATCCTTTTTTATGTAGGAACTCTGAAATTGGGGCACCTAGCATAGTCACTTGGACAAACATACTGAGTATTCGCTACCCATTTGTAGGGCACATAGGTTTAAATACACGGGGTCAGCATTAGGTAAAATTGCAAAAACTAGACATAGACATTGAGGTAGTACTTAGAATGCCTTTACCCTATACAGGTTCCCATAGCCATTCTATATAAGTGGAAAGAGACAGAGACAGAGACCAAGACAGAGAGAGAGACCAGGTTCCCAAAGCAAATCACTAAATGACTTTAGCAGAAGGGTCCTACTTTTATATTTCATTGCACTTGTTAGAGTAAACAGATCACTTTAAGGATGGGTTAAATAGATAACTAAGGAGGTGGCCAACTGTTGTCTCAATTATCCTGAGGGACAGGGGTCTGGAAAACTGATGACTCATACTTGGTTTAGGAAATTAGCGCGCTCGGGAGCCTGGCTGTAATGTCTCAGGGCAGTGATGTGTCTCTGTGTGTGTGCGTGCACATGCATGTAAAACAGCCAACAAATAAGTTTCTCTGAGACATATCCCTTTCATCGGTTTAAGAGATTCTGCAGGAATCAATTAAGCCCTGCATGTTTTCCGCCAAAGATGAAAATCTGGCAAGTAAGACTTTCTAGGCTTCTTAAGGAAAAAGAAAAAATCCAGAGCTAAGATTCCATTTGCTAGTTTTCATTCACATCAGACTTTCCTTTTGATAGTAAACACCATCCATGCTGGGTATTGGGCGTTATGAGCACCCCACCCCCACCCCCGCCAAAAAAGAAAACAAAAGTTTTTTGTGGCAACATGACCCTAGCAAGCCTGAAGAAAGTGCTGGAATGAAGGAGCTCCTGGTCAAGAATATCCCCAACAAAGCAGGGCTAATTTAATGGTCAGTAGTGTTTTTTTTTCTTCTCTTGAGAAAACTCTCCTATAGGATTCTGATAATATGACACTTAACTAGTTTTCTTGAAGTTATATTAAAGTTTTATAGATATTCTGCTTATTCTTGAGTTACATTTCTTCTCATTAGACTTTCTTGTTATGGGCTTTAAAATCTGATGGCAAATCTCACTCCATGGCATTGAATTTGGGAGATAAAAAAGCTCTTTGTGGTGTCTCAAACTTACAGTCATAAAATTAAGAGCATGAAGGAAACTTGGAGATCTCTTAGACTAATGGTTCTCCATCACAGTGACAAGACTCACTGTTGAGTCATGACTAAAAGAGCAAAGAAGATAAACATAGTTAAATATAAATACATTTTAAATGGTGCAAAAGAAACCATAAACAAAGCTAAAATACAAGCTATAAACTGAGAAAAATATTTTCAACACATATGGCAGATAAAGGATTTATGTCTATAATATACAAAGAACTCTTACAAACAACCCAAAAGTGAGCAAAGAATATGAACAGGATCTTTCCAAATAGCAAATTTGAAGACCAATAAACATGAAAAGGTGCTCAACTTCATTGCGGGTCAGAAAAGTGAGAAATAGAGTAACAATAAAATACCATTTCTCACCTACCAAACTGGCAAATGTGAAAAAGAGTGGGAACCCATTCTATTGGGTCCATTTTATACGTTTGCTGATGGATAGGACAGCAACTTGGAAATGCCTACTAAGAGTAAAAGCATAAGAAATTTTTCACCCAGTAATACCAACCTTGGGAATCTATTTCATAGAAACTAAAGCAGATATTAAAAATATTAGTACAAAGATATTAATTGCAGGATTAAAGAACTACAAAGTGAATGCTCAAAAACAGGAGAATAAATAAATAACTTTTGGGATGTTCATACCATGGGACGTATTCAAGACATTAAATAAAATGAATGAAATCAGTACCTGTTGATTTGGTAGCTTTTCATGCATTAAGTGGGAAAAAAGCAAGAAGTCAGGAAGTGGGTATCATAGAATCCCGTTTTGAAAAATCAAGACAAAACTATTATTTAGATGCATATGCACAGTGTATGTTCTTTTATAAATGGTTACATGGACATGAGGATAGATTTTAAGTATATATATATCAGGTTTATAACACTGATTATACTCAAGAGGAATAAGGAAAAGTAAGAGGGAAAAAACCCTACCAATAGTATCAAAGGTAGTAAAACTATTTTCCTGGTATGATTTAGTTTATGTAAAACTATTTATATGTGAGGGTGGTCACTGAATGTTGATGGTAGGTGAGATTTCAGGCCATCTTAACTTCCCTATTTTTTTTCACATTTTTGAATATATTTGTAATTATCATGGGAAGAATGCATATTCCTGGACCCCATACCAGCCCAGTGAGACAGAGTCTCTAAAGGTGAGGCCTAATTATTTGAGCTCCCCAATGGATTCCTAAGTATCTTTAATAGTTTGGTAGCCAGTGATCCAACCCAAACTCTCAACTGCTGCAGAGAGCCCCTCACTGATGGTCTTCAGGCCTTCTGCTTGAATGCTTTCAGAAGTGAGACACTCACTACCTACACTCACTACCTACTGAAATAGCCCTTTTCCTTTTGGATCAAGTCTCACTGATATCTGTATATATACATATATAATAAAATATATATTTTATATTTAATATTTTATTAAAAAATGTATATGTTTTTCCTGATATGTAAATGTATACATTTTCCCAGATAATAACCTGGAATCTGTTTGTATAATCCACTAAAGTGATAATCTAGTGGTCAGGTGTTTGAGATAGCTATCATGGTCAACTCATATTGTCTTCCTCCTGTGATAACCATATCCAGAACATAGAGGGTTGAGGACCTTGAAGAAAATCAATGTGATATGATGAGTAAGGAGAGTGACCACATTATTTATCAACTCAACTGGGACAACAGATATGAAATGGGACTGACCCAGGCAAACTGAGATGTCTGGGCACCCTATGACAAGTTGGGTTTGCTCTGTAAGGATATATAGCTATGTGTCTGCTGATGTGTCTAAACATATTTCCTGCTTATAGAAGCTGCATGTGGGTGTCTGCAAAAAGCTATCATACTGAAGAGTATGACTATCAAAAAAGGAAAAATTAGCCAGTGGCCATCTTTGAACATCAAATAAATTCAGTTGCAATTCGCCCTTATTGGTTATTAGTTGCTAGGATACCACCACTTTATTTCCATTATTGTCATCTTTTTTATGTTTGTGTGCGTAACTTTCTACTCGAAGGTTAAACACTATTTTTTTTTAATCTTCTTTCTAATGACATATGAAAATTAGCTACAGCCTCTTGCTTCTGTAACATAGACTCTTCTGTCAAGTCAGCAAGTCCAGGGAGGGAACTCTGGGAACTTACAGAGTTTGATGAGTATGTTGGTGGCTCTGGAGGACTTTGTGAAGCCAAGGAACCACAAAGTGAGGGTTATTTATGGGAAATCTCCATCAAAGTGTGGACCTTTGCAGCATAGTAGAGAGCCACGCATACACTAAATACTTAATCTATTTTTTATCCATCAGGGTGTCAAGTCTTTGAACTTTGTCTCACTTATTTTTTCAGGAATCATGTGTCTAATGGCTATTATATAGATAGAGCCATGTGATGGGTGGAAATAAGGCTAGAAAAGATGTTTAGACTCCATGGGGACATTGACATCACTGCTTGATTGTTTCCATTCTAAAACTTGGTCAGATTCTGAAAAACAGCCAGTCACCAGCAACAACCAAGGGTTTTGTTTACACTTGCGAGGAGCTTCTGAGCTGAACAGTGCCACTTCTTGCATTCTCTGGCTGTCCGTTTTATGGTATAAATTAATTGCCTTCTTGGTTTGGCTGAGATCAGTGAATTCCTCTTCACAGAGTCACTTTTCTGTAGCAATACAGTCATCTTCGACACATCTTCAGTCCTAGGCTGGCAAAAAATACAGCAAAGAACATGAAAGCTCAGAGGCTTAGGGAAGAATCTTATTCAGAGACTCACCCCCACTCCTCACAAACATGATAAGTGTGAAACTAGTACCACTCTTGCAGACATGCTCCTTTGAGAGTAATTAATACCAGGGGACCAATGTGACTGAGTGGGGTTCAGGCTCGCCAGGTTCTCTCCTTCCTTTCCATGTCTCTGGAGTCTCTTTAGCTTGGGTTTATTGTTGACCACCCGTCTTACATTCTGAGGAATAGTCCCCAAAGTCAGTAATTGGACAGTCATGTTCCCATATGCTGGCCCTCCCATTTCGGCTTCACCCCCCACATCATATTCTTCCAACACCAGCCTCACTCTGATGTCAACATCCTGCCTTGGAATTGTAGTTTTCCTCTCCTTCCACCATGTCATTCCCAACTGAAATATGCTATGAGAATTTTACATCAGATATGACATGTCTACTGGGTTTTCGTGACCACCCCTGGGCATTTTCTCCCCAATCATGTGGTAGACCTTGAAGGGATCTGAGTACTGTTTTTCCTATCCCTCAGTGCTCCCTCTCACAGCACCATGTCCCACTTATCACCTTCTTAATCTTACTTACAACTTTTGAACTATCCTTTACCTCCTTTTGTGACCAAGGAATCTAAACACTGACTCATTTCAGCTCAGATGTTAGACACAATTTATTGTAGAAAATTAGATCACAAGTGATAAAGTAAATAGAATTTTTTGGATGTTTGGAATAACTTTTTAAAAGGACATTAGTTTGGAGGCTCTTGGGTGGTGCAGTTGGTTGAGCATCTGAATCTTGGTTTCAGCTCAGGGCCTGATCTCAGGGTAGTGAGACTGAGCCCTGCCTCAGGCTCTGCACTCAGGCCAGAGTCTGCTTGAGATTCTCACCCTTTCTCTCTGCCCTTCCCACTCATGCTCTCTCTCGCTCTCGCTCTTGCCCTTGCTCTCTCTCTCTCTCTCTAAAATAAATAAATAAATCTTTTTAAAAGGAACTTTAGTTTGGAATACTACAATATATATTTCAACGGTATATCTACTACTAGCCTCAAGACCCAAGACTCAGTGGTCAGGAAATACACATTCATTTCAACATAGGAGCAAGTCAATAGAATAATCAATGATGCATTCTAAATCAAGATAAAGGTGATTTTTCAAAAAACAAAGTTATCTTAGTTAAATATTTGCACCATTAGTCTTTTCTGTTGCCTAAAAACCCAGAATGGTTTTTGCTTCATCAATCTTTACCCACTATAATAAATATTTTTACCCTGTTTAATGGAAACCAAATGAACTGGACTAAACATAAGCAGTTGTGACCTTGGGACATTCAGCATCATGGTTAATGTGTCTGACACATGTTTGGTATGAACGAAGAATCTCTTTTTACAAACCATGAATCCTGGAACTCTCTGTCTTAAATTCGTAGAAGTATTTATCTCTAACTCTCCATTTACCTATTGCTTTTAGCAATATCTGGCCAAATTATCATTTACACAAGTAAGGAGGATCCTAGGACTTGGCCAAAAAGGAGACAAAAGAAACTATTCATCAAATGAAATCTAATGAAAATCATTCATTTTCTTATCATTCAAGGTAAGATAAATTTATTGAGCAGTTACTATGTTTCAGAAAGTTAGGTGCCTGTGTGAACCATACTAATGTCACGTTGGACAGTCTTCCATGATGACTGTTCTGTGACCTGAAGCTTTCTTGAGAACAGTTCCCTTCACCCTTTATTCTTTTTGTTTAACCACACTCTTAAGTATACCGTGAAGGCACAATGTCCTTGATTTGTGCTGGAGATAGGAATAGGACTCTCACCTATTCCCAAACTTCTCTGCCTGAGTGGTCTGTCAGCAAGCAAGTGCTTTCAGCATCTAAGTAAATTTTATAGGAGGTGGGGTTGCGCGAGATCTAGGAATCCTGAGGAGACCCAAGACAGGCTTCTGTCATAAGCCTCCTTAGTAAACCATTTCTTGTCAGGTTGGGCTTGTCAGCCTTTCTCTTCAGTCTTACAGATCCTTCCACTTGTGGAGGTCCTTTTGCATATACTTTTCTTTCATGGGAACAGTGCTCAATACATAAAAATTCAAGACATGGTCCTTGCCCAGAAAAAGCTCACCATCAAAGTTTGTTGCATATGCTCAAATTTTCTCTTATAAACCCAAACAGAGGGGCCCCTGGGTGGCTCAGTGGGTTAAACCGCTGCCTTCAGCTCAGGTCATGATCTCGGGGTCCTGGGATCGAGTCCCGCATCGGGCTCTCTGCTCAGCAGGGAGCCTGCTTCCCTCTCTCTCTCTGCCTGCCTCTCCATCTACTTGTGATTTCTCTCTGTCAAATAAATAAATAAAATCTTTAAAAAATAATAAAATAAAATAAACCCAAACAGAGTTAAAACCCTCTTCCTTAAATTGTTTTTTCCCCTTTATTAAGGGGAAGCCCTGGCTTTAAACCCTGCTCACAAAAAGTCAGTGTGAAAGACTTACAGTTTTTTGGTAATAGATCAAGTTCAAGAGTGAAGCAGAGATCTTGGGAAGATGTTCATCTGTTCTGTGAATCATGGCTTCTTGGTCCTCATGTGCCCCACTTTTTTTTTAGGCTTTTATTTTAATTCTAGTTAGTTAACATAACTGTTATATTAGTTTCAGGTTTATAATACAGTGATTCAGCTATTCCATACATCACCCAGGTCATATTCCCTACTTTCAAACCTTCTTTACTCTGATAGAACTTCTTTAATGTGTTGCCCAAACTGAAATCCACCAAGGTGTGCTCCAAGCTCCGTTTCTTCCCTTCTATGTTAGATGGGACTATCCTTTGACCCCATCAAGGCCACTCTATCTATATGCTATCAATAACTTCTACAACTGTCCTTCTTGAGTGGATTGTTTCTATTAACAGGAAACATGCTTGGAATTTCCCTATACTAATTAGTTAATTAGCTAACTCTCCCTTGTCTATAATAATGGGTTACATTTCTTCTCCCCATTCACTCCTCAATTTATTCTTACTGGGTTTTAGCTCCAGCAGTGGTGAAAAACTCTTACTGAGGACATCTATGACATCCATGTTCCTAATTTTGATAAAGATACAATTGTTTCAATTTGTTTGTCTAAAAATATTTTCTTAAAGGAATTCTTGTGTCTTCTTTAAATGTCAAGTTGTACTACAAAGCACTACCCATTCCTTCAGAATTTATAAAGCAAGAATTTGATACCTTCTAGTTTTTGCTGTTACTTCTGACCAGTATGGCATCATTCTGATCCCTGATACTTTGGCTGTGGCCATTTTTCTTCTTATCTTTTTCTTTTTTCCCTTCTTACTGCAAGCTTTAAGATCTTCTTTTATTCCTTGGTGTTTTGCATTTTCCCAAGAGATCTTAGTGTGGTTCTGCTTTCATTCATTTTGTTGGGCACTTTCTGGCTCTTTAAATTTAGGAACTCATGTTTGGTTACTGGGAATTTTTCTTACATTATTTCTTTGACAATTTTCTTCTCTATTTTTTCTATATTCGCTCTGTACAGAACTCTTGTTATTCAGGTAAAATAATTATGGCCTCTGTATTAGTCACCATTCTCCAGAGAAACAGGACAAAAAAATATACCTATGTGTTTGTATATACATATACATACATACACACATATATATGCATATATATGTTTGCTATATGTATATATACATATGTTTTATAACTATATAACATATATATTAGTTCAAGGATTTGGTTTAAGTGACTATGGAGGCTGAGAAGTCTCAAGAACTTCTGTTGGCATGCTGGAGGTCCAGAAGAGCTGATGATGTAATTCCAGTCTGAGTCCAAAGGACTGAGAACCAGGAAAGCAGATGGTGGAAGTTCTAGTCTAAAAACCAGAAGGATCCAGATCCAATGTTTCTTTTGGAATCCCAAGGCAAGAAAATACCACTGTCCCAGCTCAAGGTAGTAATACAGGAGGAGTTCCCTCTGACTCAGCCTTCCCATCCCATTCAGGTGCTTAATTGACTGGGAGGGCAACCAGGTTTTACTCACTCTACAGATTCAAATATTAATTTCATCCAGAAATACGCTTACAGACACACCCAGAATAATGTTTTAACCAAATGTCCTGGTATCCTGTGGCCCAGGTAAGTTAGTTAACTATCACAACCTATTTTTTTTTCCTTTTCTCTCCTACTTTCCATCTCTATCTTTTTGCATTAATTTCTTAAAGATTTTCTCAATTTTATCTTGTACACTTTCTTTAAATGTTTTAATGTCTGTCATCTCCACATTTTTAAATCTCAAGAGTTCTTTCTTGTTTTCAGAATCTTTTTCTCCTTCTTTTAAAAACAAATCTCCTTTTGTTCCATGGATTTTAATCTTCTATGATATTGGTGTTTGTTTTTCTTTTAAGTTTCCTTTGTAATTTATCAACACATTCTGTTCATCTTGCCTCCTGATATCCTATAAAGCTCTTTGTAATTTCTACCTGTCTCCCTGACCAACACCCTGTCCCCCTGTGCAAACAGGGGGAGTGGGAGAGGGAGAAGCAAGCTCCCCACCACGCAGGGGTTCAATCTCAGGACTCCAAGACCATGACCTGAGCCAACTGAGCCACCAGACACCCCATTTACTAGTTTTTTCGATCTCAACTTAATTGTTCTTCCAAGAAATATTCTTTAGTGCTCGATTCCAGATGAGGTTGCCTTTTTATATACACTTATGGGATCATATTCTTCTCTGAGGCACTTATTTCAGTGTATGATAGTATATTCATTAATGTGCTTAGTTTTCCCCCCAGGAGATATAAGCATCTTGAAAACAGGTCATTTCTGTTTTCATTTGCAATTATATCTCCACACTCAATAAATGAATGAATGGGCCTCTCATAGATTGTCTTAGTTACTTACTCAAATCTATTGTTGTCTTATTTCTTAGTAACAGAAACTCTCTTTTATTTGATAGGCAATATACCCACATAAACTATAACTTCCTGGAGTTCACTGCAGCTAGAGTATCCACATATCAAATGTTTGGCCAATAAGACTTCAGCTAAAATCTGATTGACTTCCTGGGAAAGTTCTTGCATTCTTGAAAAGGGTTACTCATTTTTTAAAACCATCCCTCCACCTCTTCTCCTCTGATAATCGTTGATTTGTTTTCTATAGTTCAGAGTCTGTTTCTCGGTTTTCCTCTTTCTTTTTTGCCTCTATGATCTTTTTTTCCCCTTAAATTCTCCATATGAGTGAAATCATATGCCTTTGCCTTTCTCTGGCTGACTTATTTCGCTTAGCCTAATACTCTCTAGCTCTTCCCACTTCATTGCAAATGGCAAGATTTCATTCTTTTTGATTGCTGAGTAATATTTCATTGCAGATCTATACCACATCTTCTTTACCCATTCATCGGTTGATGGACATTCCCTTTTTATCTTATTTATTTCTTCTGGAGTACAGATATGAAGCTGGACATGGGGCAATTATTCTGAAAACATGGGGCAAGAGGTATATGGGTGAAAACTGTATGCTGAAGATGAAGTAGCAGAATGACAGAAAGGTCTGGGAACCCTGATGACACCACAGAGCCATTGTAGCAGCTCTGGGAGGCCAACCTCCAGATTTCTTTTTATCTCAGGAAAATAACACTTATCTAGGCAAACCACTCTTCATTAAGTTTTTGTTCCACCAAGTTGAACCCAATCTGAGAAAATGTCCCAGCTTAGTCTATGTCATACTCACATTTAAATAATTTGTGAAGCCTCTTCTATATACTTAACATTATAATCCTTTGAAAATATATTAGAATGAGGGCTTGAATGTGTGAGAGTTGTCCAAAGACAAAGAGTACCTTTTGGTGAAAGTGGGTTGGTTCAGTAGGCAGTCAACGGTGGCCCTCATGCCAGGTGGCCTTTGCTGCTGACTAGGATGTCTCATGGTTTCCCATTCCTATAAGAGTGACCTCAGCATTTCACCAAAGCCTTTGTCTAGATGATCATCTATATTCTACCTTAAGGAATATTTGTTGGGCACTCACTATGGGATGGAAGTTCTTCTAGAGCCACAGTTGTCAGTGTGGAGATCATATCTCTGCTTCAGATTCTTTGTGACCATCTTTGATCATCCGTGTTAAAGTGTTAAAATCAGTTTAACAGTCTCATGGTGAGCAACTAATAGTATTAAAATTGTTCTTTAAATGAAATCTGTTTGTTCTTTACAGACCATCTCTATCAAACAATATGGTACATAAGACTGGTTCTTCACATTAATCAGAATAGAATAGCTGGTGTAGTAAGTTCACAACTGCAAATCTCAATACTTAATTTCAAAAAATTTAGTGTCTACTCTCATCACAGTCCAATTGTATGTCCAAGAACGCCTTCCACATGGTCATTCAGAGGTCTTAGTGGCATTCCATCCCATGGTTCCAAGATGCTAGGGCACCTGGAATCTTTATCTGGACCATCTGTACCTGACTGGTAAAAATGAGGGACACAAGAATGTGGAAGATCATAGGAAATGTCTTACACTTTGTTTGTACTCCACAGACCAAAATGCACTCACTTTGTCCCACTTAGAGGCAAGGTGGGCTGAGGAGTGAAGTCCACCTGTGAAATCAGGAGAAAACCCAAACAGTTTGGTAAACATTAGCATTGTCTTTGCAACGATATTAAAACACACCAGGAAGTGTTTGTCTCTACGCCTTAGCTCACATTATTTTCTCATCACAGAATGCTCTTAAGCCTGATTTTCATTAGCCAAATTTACCAGTTTTCCAGGAACAACTGAAGGGCCACTTTCTTTACAAAGTCTAATTAATGTATTTACTCCACCAGCTACAGGGAAACCAAAGTTCTTGTCTGTCCTGAAGCTGTGTGCGATGAGGTTGAGGGGAAAAAAGCAGGTCCTCACAGAACAGCTTAAATAATTATTCAAGGCAACAGTTGCTAATAAGCATAAATGAATGGGACAGATAATAGTAAGTTTAGGTACTAACTTTGGGTTCTCCATCATACACTTTCTTGGTTTTAGATGATGTATATTCAGATACTTATTTAGTGACTGTTTTCATTTTCTAAAAGATTGATCACAAGTCACAAGGACTCTGTAAAGACAGATCAGCTTTTTTTACTCAGCAATGTATGCTGAAGCCTGTTACAGAGGAGTGCTCAGCATAGATTTGTTGAGGAAAGGACTGAGTGATCTAATTAACTAATGGAAGAGATGTTCAAAAAAGGAAGAAGCAATTGAGAAAAAAGAATAATGAGAGACTAGTGCTTTAGTATAAGATGCATTATGGTTTTGGTGGAAGAGAATAATGTTATATATATATGTTTAGATCCCATTAAGTCAGTAGTTTTAAGCAAAGATAGCTGCCAAAAAGAAGTCATGTTTCTTTTTTTTAAATTTTTTTTTAATTTATTTACTTGTCAGAGAGAAGAGAGAGAGCACAAGCAAGGGGAACAACAGGCAGAGGGTGAAGCAGGCTCCCCACCGAGCAAGAAGCTTGATGTGGGACTTGATCCCAGGATTCTGGGACATGACCTGAGCTGAAGGCAGATGGTTAACCAACTGAGCCACCCAGGCATCCCAGGAAGTCATGTGTCAATAAATAAGTGAATGAATGAATTCCCAGTGGAAAAAAAAATATGTGTGTAGCTACTACAGTATGTTCAAATGTAAGTACAATGTTTTCAATAATTATTTCCAATTGTTAAAAAGATGGTGTCCACAGTTTTGTAAGAAATACTTTGAGTATTCAAAGATAAATAAGGCATGGAGTTTGCTCACGCCCATCCTCTCTTCCTTCCTCTCTCTCTTCCTCTTGCCCTCTCCCACTTTCCTTACAGAAGATCTGGCTATTCTGCTCATTGATTCATAATCAAATTATCGGCATCACTCTCTTACAAGAATTCATGAGGCTTCTGTACATTTTAATTCACTTCAACGTGTTTTTGAGGCAATACTGTACACAGTATTATTATATGAGGGCCTAAAGATTAGTAAGTCAAGTTTCTCTTTCTCTCCTCTTCTCTCTCTCCATCTTTTTTGTTCAATCACAGGCGTTTAATTCTCTACTATAAACATAAATGATGCCAGGCTCTGGGGACATAAAAATAAATAGTATAGGTCATGCTCTTAATGAAATCAGAGTTCTGGCTCAGAGGGGTGGTGGAGTGGGTAGGGGGACAGTAGATATATCAGTTAGCTAAAGGCAGAGCATGATAAGCTCAAGGACAGAGTCCAAAGAAGGTTGTCACAGAAGTAGAGGCACCAAGAAAGACAGATGCTGGGCAGGAGTAGGATAAACAAGTGGGAAGAGCTCCCTGGACGAAATGATCACTGATCTAAGGTCATGATTAGGTGGATGGGTTTTAGACCCATCTACTGGGGTTTGAATTCTGGCTCCACCAGTGTGGAGCCATCTCAGGCAAATTAACTTTTCTGTGTTAAATTTCTTTTTAGTAAAATCAGCATGTCAAAACTTTTAAACTCAAAGATGGGGAAGGTTAAATGAGATGTATATAGCAGTGAATTTTACCAAGTAAACATTCATTAAATGTTATTTATCATCATTGTCATCATCATCATTGGTTATTAGAGAGAGCCTGTGGAAACATAGTAGAAAATGCCATTCCAGCTTGATAGACTAGCCCATGGGAAGCAAGAAAACATGAGAGTTCTCTAAAGGAGTTAGAAACTTTGGAGTTTGGATGAGGTTGAGAGAATGGCAAACTAGGACAAGGTTGCATCAGAAGGGGTCCCAGAAGCCTACGGAATTCCATCCTCAGTCTGCAGGAGCCTCTGTTTAGTAAGGGAATGGTGTGATCAGATTTCCATTTAGAAAGGTCACTTTGATGGTAGAGGATGGACTGAAGGGTGAGAGCAAAGTCAGGGAGAACAACTGGGAAATTGTTGCCAACACAACCTGGTAAAGAGGTATGAATGCTAGCAAAGCAGGGTGATTAAGAGTTGTCAGAGAACTAGAATCAAGAGGTCTCCAGATCCTTTGACTGTGGGAATGAAAGGCTTTAGGCTTGGGTTATAAGGTAGTATGATGAAGGTCATCACTGACTGAAGATAAAGGCATTAATAAAAGCCAGGAACATAGCTGGGCCTTTGCTTGTTTGTTTGGGTTTTCATTTTGCTTGTTTTGGTTGTTTGGGTTGAGAGGCAATGAAATCCGTGTTGGTTACTTTAAGTTTTAGCATCTTGTGTAACATTCATTTAGAGATACCAAGTAGGAAGATGAACCTATAAATCTAGAAAGAAGAGAGAAAGAAAGAGACACCTGAAACTAATAGAGCATTGTGTGTCAATAACACTTCAGTGAAACATACACAGACACTCAAAGTTACTACCTGGAGAAAGAAAAAAAGAGAGAGAGAGAGAAATACAGTACAGAGAAAGAAAGATGTCTAAGTTGGAAATAAAGATAGGGGAGACACCATGGGTAGGTAGGAGTAGAAGTCATGCATGAGCATTAAGGGGTTACTCTCAGGAGGACCCTGAACCAAAGATGAAATTTGAGGCCATCCATTTTCAAACAGTTTGTCCAAGAGTGCTGCTCGGGTCTCTAGCATCACAATCAACTGGAGTGCTTGTTTAAAAAGCATGGTCCTGGGCAAACCTCCAAAGTTGTGTGGGTGTATTTATTCTTTCCAAATATACATCTGATTGTATATATAATGCTTACATCCATTTATATCCAGTAAGAGACTGAGGGAGATAGCAGGAATCCACATGCCTTACAAGTACCCAGGTGATTCTGAAGTGCACCAATGACTGAGGCCCCTTAAGAAGGGAATTCAAATCCACAGAGGGAATCTGGAAAGGGTGGCTAGAAGAATGAAGGGGACACTGTGACACCATATGTGGCAGAAGTCACAGAATAAGACCTTCTCAAGACAGCAGCTGCAAGGATGATGGGCCATAAGGATGACAAACCAGGCTGGAAAGGAAAACCTTTCCTTGGAAGCAGGAAGAGGAAAACTCACAGAGATGCTGGCCATGCTGATTCAGCTGAGTGGAGGGGCTAGGAACAAGGGAGCAGAGAAAGCATTTAGTGTTCTGACCCTTTCGAGAAGCACAACTTAAAGAAAAGGGAGAGAGATAGGGTGAGAGCAAGAATAGCTACAGGGCGTGGGAGGGTTGACACCAGTGATTTTTGTTGTTTTTTGAAGAAAGGAGGTGAAGAATGAAAGGTTTACGCAATGTTCCCAAGAAGTTTTAAGCTGTGGAGGGGAGAGCGCACAGATGGAGGATTAAGTCGCACAGAAATTGGAACCTTTTCATAAAGATCAGAAAGGAGGCAGGGAAGACTAAGGGTCTGCAAGATGGTGGAGAGCAATTTCCTCTAGCCTTCTGAAACCCTTTGTGGAAAGAGTTTACTCTCGGAGACTCAAAAAAAGTGAAGATGGGCAGCAATATTGGAAATTACTGCTATTTAAAGAATGGTCCTTATTGCTCCCAGACCAGAGCTAGGAGGCCCAGGAGTATCTGTGGAGGAAGAGGAAAAGGCTGCATTTGGCTTCTTCCCTCAGTCCAATGTTTTACTGAGAAGGCTCCATTTTCATTAGTGACTATGTCCCAGAGTAAAAAGAGAAATGAAAAAAATACTGTCTTAAGACTGCTTTGGTGGTAGCCGCTAGAATGCCGTGTATCTAGCTAACTATTTCATTCACCTCAAGGCTCTGAAGTGGTTAACAAGGCTTCCCAAAGTGCCCTGCTTCTAACTTGGGAATGGTTTTTACTCTAGGAGACTCTGACGCAAGGCTAAGTTCATGGAACATGTTGATTTTCATACCACTTCAAATGGAGCCTAAATCAGCTGTCAGATATTTACAGGCAATTTTCCTCATTACACAGAACTCTCTGTGATTATTATACTTGGGCAATGCTTGTATTTATTTGCACATAAGCATGTCAAGGTAGGGGAGAAGGCTCCCGAGCTGTGCCAGGAATATGTCAAGGCCCTCCAGTATTACTCAAGATTGGATGGGATGAAATGTTGGGCTCTTCCCCAGAGCTTGTCATCACCCTTGCTCAGGTACCTCGGGTTACCATTTCCCCCTATAGACTTCCTTTTACGTACCTCATACTGAAAAGGCAGAATTCAGCCTGTGCTATTTAATAACCTCCATGAGGTCTCAACTTTTTACCAATGGTGCGTTTTTCAAGGGACTCTGGAAATTTCTGTGTTCAGGTGATAGGAATGCAAAATGAAATGAACCAAAAAAGACACCTCCCAATCCAAACACAGATGACTGAGGACACCAGACAGATGACTAACAGCCACAGAAAGAATGGGCCTTTAAAAGGGCTATGTGAGTCCATCTTGAGGCCTTGGCAAATGAGTTCAGTGAAAACAAAAGATGCAAATGTTTATAACAGTTCAAATTTTATTTTCTGAATTGTGAAACAGGCTAGCCAAAGGGAGGTTATGTTTACTAACCCATTCTGATGTGAATTCATGCCTTTCAATAGCAAAACGAATGCACTGGAAGGTGATTTGAGCACAGAATGCAAGACAATGTGACATAGTGTGAAAAGTTTTCCAGCTTCACCGCCAGACAGGTGAGGGTTAAAGTCTTAGCTCTGCCACTCACTGGTTACATGGCCTTGAAGAAGATTCTCAACCTTTGCATCTCAGCCTTTTTATCTATTGGATAGTCACATACTCAATTCATGGATTATTTTATTTTATCTTAAAGATTTACTTATTTATTTTATTTTATCTTAGAGAGAGGTGGTGGGGAGGAGCAGAAGGGGAGGAAGAGGAAGAGAGAATCTTGAGCAGACTCCACGCTGAGCATGAGGTGATGACCTGAGCTGAAACCAAGAGTCTGACCCTTAACCGAACTGCGCCACCCAGACACCCCTCAACTCACAGATAATGATAAAGATAATGAGAAAATATAAGTATCATGAGTGGAAATGGACACATACTGTAACTGGCTTAATAGAGTCAACCCAGTAAGTGCCATGAGAATGGCAGCCACAGATTATGGAGGATAAGATTGTCAACACTCTACTCATATCACCTAGTCCCAGAAGCCAGCATGGCCAGCTTTCCAATCTTTACAGAAGGGCAAACAACAGTGTTCTCATAAGGATTCAGTGAGATGACACTTACGAAGAACCCACTGTAGTACCTCACACATGGTTAATATCCAATAACTGGCAGTTGTTATCATCAGGGGAGTCCACTCTTTCTGTACAGTTAACAGCATCTCTTGTCCATCCCACTAGTCCCTGCACACTGGGGACTTTCATCTCTTTTTTCCAGCCTATCCTAGTGCCTCCCATGCTGGGATTTAATGGGTCCTTAATCAAGTCTGGTTGAATATTAAATGAATAAATATATAAAGTGCTTGTCACTTGGGAGATAGTAACATAAGTGCTTTTTCCTTTCTGACATCAGCTTCTCTTCCACTGATTTGAATGGCAGAAAATACCATCTCAGCTTGTCATATTTTTGGAGAAAGGAAAATGAACCACTTCCATGAACAGTGAAAGGGTTTAGTGAAAAAGAATTTAAAACCAACAATCTGGTCGATTCTGAGGGTATAAATTAAGCTAGTTAAGCAGCCTTAACCCAGGATATTGGCAAGATAACTATCAGGCTCTTGCAGTTTCATTTCTTCCTTCTTCTCTAAGGTTAGGGCATAACATCTTAACCCAAGACATCAGAGGTTTAAAAAAAGAACCCATGATAACAATAAAACAATTCTAAATAGTTCAGTGTGGATTGGAAACCAAGAACAGGGCAATGACTGTCAGACACATCTAGGTCCTATATTGCTAACAGATGGTGAACATTTCCATGGACTTAGGACTAGTTTAGATCAGAGTGAGACTCTCTCCCTCCCCCAACGAGAGGCTCTAATTAGTAGATAGGACATTAGAGCATGTTAAAATTTCAGGCCGACATCTTATTTGTTAGTTTTAGATTGAACTCATGCCTTAGGGTGACTGAACTTGCTTGTTGAAATACACACATGCTCACGCACACACTAAAAGAGTAACTCTAACTTTCTGTTCTATGGGGATCAAAATAAAGATTTTCAAAGTCCTCTAGAAAAGGGCTCCAAAGATTTGTTGGATATCAAATAGCTCCTTCAAGACAACATTTTGATGAGTTAAGTGTAAATGAATCAGAAACATATGGATTAAGTTTCCCTTGAAATACACAGGGGCTTAAAAATCAAAGAGGAAACAGTGCCTGGCCCAGGGTCTTGCAGGTTGTGCCAAACCCAACACATATGAGCTGCAGTTCAAGATATTTGAGGGATCCAAGGACGGGGCTGGCCTGACCCACGCCTAGTTCCTACCGTATTGAAATAAAGAACATAAGTCATGCCATTTATATTGCATTATTACTAAAAATTCCTTCTTCTTTGTGGTTTGAAAATTAACTAAACCAAGACTTACAAAAGAAAAATCCTGTAAATGGTGTCTGCAGCACAGAAAGCTCTCTAAAGTCTCAAAGAGCAAGTTCAAAATGTTCTCAGACCGTGTAGCTGTTATTGTCTGACAATGCAATAAAATCTGGGCATCAGCATAGCACCAAAGGCTGTTTAATGGTGGTTTAACTTCAGATATGCTCTTCTGAAATTCTCTGCAATATTGCCAGGAGGGGTATGTTGGAATAAAGAATAATTATTTCTAAAGATAAGTCATTCATTAATCAGCATTTCCAATCACTCCTATTTGCTACAGATAGTGGATTTTAAAAACTTCTAATTGGTTAATCAGTAAATTGCTGATGTAGGAAACTTACATTTAAATCTCATCATAGGAGACATATGCCCCAAATAAATTTGATCAGTTAAACACATAAATACTATCTAATTTTAATTTAGGTAGCTTTTATAATTAGCTAGCTTTTATCACTTGGGATAAATAATCAAATCTTAACATAATCTACTTTGAAGATATACCAATCTGGTGTTAACCAACCACATAACTAAATCCAGAAGTAAGCAAGGTGGTAAAGATTTATCATGCCACTTGAAAAATAGAAACACAATTATTCATTTTATATATTTGGTTTGTTTTAAACATATTAATTTTTAAAATAATAGCTAATTTGGCATTCAGAGAAAATTTAGAAAATACAGAGAAAGCATAGCACTGGGGAAAAGAATCACCAGGAATCTTGCCATCAAGAAATCACTTTCAAAATTATGGTGTCGTTGTCTATAATGCTGTAAATATTTTTTGGATCCCAAATTTTTCAGTTAATATACTGAAAACATATTTCCAAATCAGTAAACATATTGCTACTATGTCACTGCTTATAATGTGAAATTTCAATGTATAGTTCTACTCTGATTTACTTAACCAGGCATTCCAGATATAGTTTCCAATATTTAGCTACCAAAAACCCAACCTAGATGAGCATGTTTCATAACTAGTTCTGACTTGTGCCTTAAGATATGTTTCTAGAAGTGGAACTTGGGGGCAAAAGTATTTGCATGTTATAATTATATTGATATCATTATATTGATAAATTGTGTCCTAAGAGATGGCCTGACACAAAGCTGAAAACTAATTATTTGGTAAATGATGAAATTACCCCTAGAAAAGACAGTAACAATTACCTCTTTTTTGAGATAAAAAAGAGGTAATTTTTTTACCTTCCAGCCAAAATGAAGTATTACTAATCTTTTTTTTTTTTTAAGATTTTATTTATTTGTTTGACAGACAGAGATCATAAGTAGGCAAAGAGGCAGGCAAAGGGAGAGGGGGAAGCAGACTCCCTACGGAGCAGAGAGCTGGATGTGGGCCTCGGGTCTAGGGACCCTGAGACCATGACCTGCTGAAAGGAAGAGGTTTAACCCATTGAGCCCCCCAGGTGCCCTTACTATTCTTTTTAATCTTTGCTCATCATAAGGTCAAAAAAGGATGTTTACTTGATTTAATTTGTCTTTCCTTGACACTAATGAATTTGAATGTGAGTCCTATTTTTTAGGCACTTATATTTCTTCCTTGGTGGTTTTTTTATATATGACCTGTATTTGGTTTCTTTTTCGTTGGTATGTTTACTTTTCATAGATTTGTAGCTGTCCTTTATATTTTAAGATATTAACACTTTTTCACATTGGTTGCTCTATTGTCTGTGGCATTTAGAGACATTTACAATGTTTATTTAAATCCATCCATCAGTCTTTTCATTATGTGTCCTAATTGTGCTGTTCTTTTTTTTTTTTTTAAGATTTATTTATTTATTTATTTATTTGACAGAGAGAGAGAGAGAGAGACAGTGAGGAGGGAACACAAGCAGGGGGAGTGGGAGAGGGAGAAACAGGCTTCCCAGTGAGCGGAGATCCTGATGTGGGGCTCGATCCTAGGACCCTGGGATCATGACCTGAGCTGAAGGTCATGACTGAGCCACCCAGGCACTCCTGTGCTGTTCATTTTTAATGGTCTTCCCAAACTCACAATTATATAAATACCTTATTATTTATTTAGCAGTTCTTTAGTGATTTTTATGCTTAACTTTTTAAGGCATTTGTTTGTTTTGATGAATGGTATATTAAGGATCTATTTTTACATTAATTACTTAATTCAGCAAAAATTTACTGAAGTACTTGACATTGAGTTAGGCATTGGCTGTCCAATATTAACTCTTGAAATGCACAGACTCTAAGTTGGTCTCCATCATCCCCACCTGCTGGGCTTACATTTTTGTGTAATCCTGTCCCCTGAAGTATAGCTGGACCTGTGACTTGCTTATAACCAACAGAATGTGGCAAGGCGATGGAATGTCACTCTCAACCTTGTATGGGATTCTGTCATGCTAGCCAACTCACTCTAGAGATCTGGCTGGCTTGATAAAGTAATCAGCCATCACAAGAAAACCCACATGGCAGGAAACTGAAGGTAGCCCCTACGGCTGGAGGGGCCTCCAGTGGACAGCCATCAAGGAGCTGGATCCCTCAGTTTCACAAATACAAGGAATTCTGCCAACAGCTTGAGTGAGTGTGGAAGATAATTCTTCCCGGGTGAAGCCTCCTGAGAAACCCAACCCAACCATAACCTTGATGACAACTTTGTAAGCCACTGACATTTCACTGGGTTAACCAGTGCCCAGACTCCTGATCCATGGAAACTGAGAGATGATAAATGTACCTCATTTTAAGCTGCTAAGTTTGTGGTAATTAGTTATGCAGCAATTAAAAACTAATATGCTGTGCATTACTTATAGAAACCTGTTCTTTCTCTCTTGATTTTAAACATCATGATGTTTAACATAATGATTTAAACATAATGATTTAAAAACATAATGATTTAAACATCATTAATTTTTGACACAAATTAAATGCATAAATTAGGAGATAATACATTTGAGCCTATAAATCCCAGAAACATTCAAAAAACAAACTGGGGGCACCTGGGTTGCTCAGTCCTTAAGTGGCTACCTTCGGCTCAGGTCATGATCCCAGGGTCCTGGGATCTAGCCCTGTGTAGGGCTTCCTGCTCAGTGGGAAGCCAGTTTCTCCTTCTCCTGCTCCTCTTGCTTATTATTCCCTCTCACACTGTGTCTCTGTCAAATAAACAAACAAATAATACAAAACAAAACAACCAAACTCTTCTAAATTATAGATTTAAACATTATTCTAGTTGTTATTTGTAGAACAAGTTTTGTGGTGATGATGTCATCTGCTAAACTAAGCAAGACTGTTGTTGTGGCCATGATGGGCCATCAGCAAATGTGGACAAAGTGTACTGATCCTAAGGAGACCCTATTCAGAACTTAGCTTATTTTAAGCTGAAAAGAAGAATTCAAAAGCTTATTTACAAAGATCTTTGACTACTGAGCAAGAGATATTCCAAGTGTCCAGCTAAAAACAAAGAAGTTGAAACAAAATTATAGAAACTTCAAGCAGTTATTACTAGTCCCTCCTCCAATGACTTTGTCCTTCTCTGATTTTTTCTGCTTTCAGGAGTACTTCTGAGTAAGTAAAAATTTTGTATATAAGTTGTAGTGTTTTTTTGTATTTTTTTTTTTTACCATTTTTAAATAGTTTTTTTTTAAGAACTGTTTTAGGTTCACAGCAAAATTGAATGGAAGGTGCAGAGACTTCACACATATCCCCTCCCCCTCCGTATGCATAGTCTGCACTATGGAAATCCCCCACTGGAGAGGAGGATTTGAACCCATGAACCTACACAACCAAAGCCCATGGTTTACATCAGGGTTCACTCTTAGTGCTGTGCATTTTATGGGTTTGGACAAATGCGTAATGACATGTGTCCACTATTACAGTATCATATAGAGTAGTTTCACTGCCCTAAAAATTCTTTTTGCCCTATCATCCCAGCTCTTCCCCAGAAATCACTGATATTTTTACTGTCTCCATAGTTTTGCCTTTTCCAGAATGTCATATATTTAGTATCATACAGCTTTTTCAGATTGGCTTCTTTCCTGTAATAATATGCATTTAAGGTTTATTATGCATTTTTGTTATTTGACAGTTCATTAGTTTTATTGTTGAATAACATTTTATTGTCTACATGAACCTTTCTTTATCCATTATCCTACTGAGACATCTTGGTTGCTTCCAAGTTTTGGCAATTATTAATGAAGTTCCTTAAACGTCCAGGTGCTGGTTTTTGTGTGGACATCAGTTTTCAACTCTTCTGGATAAATATCAAGGAGTGTGATTACTGGAGTGTAAGGTAATACGTTTAAGTTTGTAAGAAAGAGCTGAAGTGTCTTCCAAGCAGGCCATAACATTTTTCATTCCCACCAGCCATGAACAAAAGTTCCTGTTGCTTCACACCCTCACCAGCATTTAGTATTGTCAGTGTTTCGGATGTTTGCCAATTTGATAGGTATGCAATAGTATCTCATTTTAATTTGAAATCCCCTAATGATGTAAGATGTTAAATATCTTTTCATATGCTAATATGACATCTGTATATCTTCTTTATTGAGGTGCCTGTTCAGGCCTTTGGCTCATTTTCTGATCAGGCCATTTGTTTTCTTACTGTTAAATTTTAAGAGCTCTTCATGTATTTCAGATAGCAGTTCTTTATCAGATATGACTTTTGAAATATTTTCTCACAGTATGTGGTTTGTTTTCTCATTATTTTGATAGTATCCTTGCAGAACAGAAGTTTTTTTATGTTTTGTTGTTGTTGTCCTTGTTTGTTTGTTTTAAGTTTTAATGACATCCAGCTTAGCAATTATTTGTTTCATGGATTGTGCCTTCGAAAAAGTCATCACCAAATCCAAGAACATCTAGATTTTTTCCCTGTATTTTCTTCTAAAATGATATAGTTTTACAGTCTGCATTGAGCTCTATGACCCACTTTGAGTTAGTTTTTGAGAAAGGTCTGCGTTCTACATGTAGGTATATCTTTTTATATGTGATCATCCAGTTGTTCAAGTACATTTGTGGAAAGAGAATCTTTACTCCACTGTAATGCCTTTGTTCCTTTGCCAAAAGTCAGTTGATTATATTTATGGGGGTCTATATCCAGGCTCTCTCTTCTATTTCATTAACCCTATTCGTCTATTCTTTCACCAATAGTACTCTGTCTTTTTGTCATTGCTGTCTTTAGTGTCCTTTATTAGGATGTGTATGTCTGACCCAACATGTATGTTGCTCAGACATGGGCAACAGTACTAATAACTATGAAACAGACTGTGTTTAGGTGTCAAATTTCTCTGTGCAAACATTTAATCTACTCAAGGTATTAAGTAGGTTTTCAAGGGAAAATCTCTTTGTATAATTATAAACTCCTAGTAACTGGTGGAGTAAACCTCAAAACTAGGTCTTTAGACTTCACATCCAAAGACCTTTATGCTATATTACATTGTTTCTTTATGTGATAGGATTTAAGGGATGATGACTGACTTATTCCTGGCAACCCTTTGGGAAACTGGCAAAACTGAAGCTGTACCAGCCCCATCTGTCTCTCCTATTTCTGCTGAACAACCTCTTGGTCCACACTCTTCATGCTGTTCTTCATTTTTACATGTCTCAAGATGTAGACCACAGGGTTTAACATGGGCATGATGATGATATAAAACATGGCCACCATATTGTCCTCAGTAAAAGTGATGAAAGACCTTTGGTAGAAGAAAATGCAAGGGACAAAGAGCAAACTGAAAAACCATTTTGTCGACATTGACAGAATAAATAGCTGGGGTTTTGAATAGGATTATGTTGAACCTATAGTTCAGTTTGGGAAGAACTGACATCTGACGTCTTGACAATATTGATTCCTCCCATCTGTGAACATGTAATATCTTTCCATTTATTTAGTTCTTTGACTTTGATCATCAGAGTTTTGAGATTTCCTCATAGGTATTACACATATTTTATTATATTTATACCTAAGTATTTTATTTTGGGAGGAGAGATGTTATGTAAATGGCACTGTAATTTTAATTTTAAATTTAAATTCTACTTGTTCATTACTGGTATATAGGAAAGTGAAAACATTTTATATTAATTTTATATACTGCAACTGTGCTATAATCACAGCAGCAGAAGTTCTTTTTATTTATTTATTTTTTTGCCCATCTTTTAGATTTTCTACATAGCTTATCATATCATCTGGAAGCATATACAGTTTTATTTCTTCCTTCCCATCTCGGTACCTTTCATTTCTTTCTCTTGTCTAGTTGCATTAGCTAGGACTACCAGTGAGAGAGGGCATCCTTGTCTTGTTCTTAATCTTAGTGGGAAAGCCTCAAATTTCTCATCTTTAAGTACAATGTTAGCTATAGGTCTTTTGTAAGTGTTTTTTATCAAGTTGAATAAGGTCTTGTCTATTCCTATTTGTTGAGAGATATTATCATAAATGAATGTTAAATTTTGTCGAATGCTTTTACTGCATCTATTAATATGATCATGTGGTTCTTACCCTTTAGCTTGTTGATGTGATGGATTAAATTAATTGATTTTTTTAATGTTGAGCCAGCCTTGCATACCAGGGATAAATCTCACTTTATCATGGTGTATAATTATTTTTATAAGTTGTTGAATTTGATTTGGAGATATTTTGTTGAGGAGTTTTATATCTATGTCCATGAAAGATATTTGTTTGTAGGATAATTTTTGCAGTCTCTTTGTTTGGTTTGGTATTAGGATAGTTTGGTATTAGCAAGCATTGTTCTTGTTTCTATCTTCTGGAAGATGTTCTCTCTTAAATGTTCAATAGAATTCATCAGTTAACCTGTCTGGACCCAGTGCTTTTTGTTTTGAAAACTTATTGATTACTGATTCAATTTCCTTAATAGATACAGGCCAATTGAAATTGTCTAATTCTTTTTGTGTAAGTTTTGGCAACTTGTATCTTTGAAGGAATTTGTCCATTCCGCCTAGGTTATTAGATTTGTGGGCATGGAATTTTTAAAAATATTCTTTTATATACTTTTAATGTCTATGGGATCTGTAGTGGTGTCTTCTCTTTCATTTCTGATAATAGTAATTTGTGTCTTCTCTCTTTTTTTCTTAGTTAACTTGGATAGAATCTTACTGATTTTAAGATCTTTTTATAGAACCAGGATTGGGTTTCATTGATTTTTCTCTATTTATTTCCTGCTTTCAATTTCATTGACTTCTGCTTAATTTTTATTCTTTCTTTTCTTCTTCTTTGTATTTAATTTGTTTTTCTTTTCCTGAGGTGAAAATTTAGATTATTGATTTTGGATGCTTCTTTTCTAATACATGTATTCTATGTATTCTATAAATTTTCCTCTAGCCATTGCTTTTGCTGCATTCTTTAAATTTGAAAAGTTATATTTTAATTTTCATTTAGATCAAAATATTTTTTAATTTCTCTGGAGACTTCTCCTTTAACCCCTGTGTTATTTAGAAGTTTTTTGTTCAATCTCCAAGTATTGAAAGATTTTCCAGTTATCTTTCTATTTTTGATTTCTAGTTTAATTCCTTTGTGGTCTGATTGAGCACATCATATGATTTCTATTCTTTTAAATTTAAATAAATTAAGGTGTATTTTATGGTGTAGAATATAATCTATCTTGGTAAATGTCAAATGTGAGCTTGAAAAGAATGTGTATTCTTCTGTTTTGGAATTAAATGGTCAATAAATGAGAATTATATCCAGTTGATTGATTGTGCTGTCAAGTTCAACTATGTCTTTATTGATTTTCTGCCTGCTTGCTTTGTCCAGTTTTGATAGAAAGGTGTTGAAGTCTCCAACTATAATTTTGGATTGATACATTTTTTCTTACAGTTTTAATAGTTTTGACCTCATATGTTTTGATGTTTTGTTGTTAGGTGTATTCACATTTTGGATTACGCAGTCATCTGGAAGAATTACCTCTTCATTATTATTCAATACTCTTTATCTTTGATAACTTCTGTTGCCTGAAAGTTTTCTCTCTCTGAAAATAAGTTACTTCTTCTTTCTTTTGATTAATGTTACCATGGTAAATCTTCCTTTATCCTTTTACTTTTAATCTATATATGTCTTCATAGTCAAAGTGTGTTTCTTGTAGACAACATATGGTTGTCTTATTTTTTTTGATCCAATTTGACGATCTCTTTATTTGAATAGATTTTCTTTAAAGTTTTATTTATTTATTTATTTGAGAGAAAGGGAGAGAGTGAGACACTGCATGCACTGCAGGAGGGGCAGAGGGAGAGAATCTTCAAGCAGATTTCCTGCTGAGCACAGAACCCCATGTGTGGCTTGATCTCATGATCCATGAGATCATGACCTGAGCTGAATGAAACCAAGAGTCCAATGCTTAACCATGTAAGCCACCCAGGTGCCCCCACACCATTGATTTTTAAAGAGATTATTGATATAATGGATTAGTATCTACCATATTTTTACCATTTTTTAATTGCTGGCATTGTTCTTTGTTTCTGTATTTGTCTTCCACTTTTTTCTACTTTTTGTGGTTTTAATTGGACATTTTATATAATTTCATTTTCTCTCTTTTCTTACTATAGCAATCATACTTTCTTTATCTTTCAAGTGGTTGCCTTACCACTTGTTTGAAAGACAAATTTACAACTAATATAAATCTACTTACAAATAACACTGTATCACTTCACAGGTAGTGCAGGTACCTTGGAAAAACAAAGTAATCCTAATTTCTCCTTCCTGTCCCTTATACTGTTGCTTTTACTAAGTTCATTTATACATAAACATTCATAAACATATATACCAAATACACTGTTGACATTATTATTTAAAACAAACTTATCTGTTAGATCAATTAAAAATAAGAAAAATAAGTGGAAGTTTATTTTATCTTCATTTATTTCTAATTCAATGGGCCTCCTTTCTGTATACTAGTTTCTGACCTATATAAATTTTTTTCTCTAAAGATTTTCTTTCAACTTTTGCAATGCAGGTTGACTGGAACCAAATTCCCCCAATTTTTGTTTGTTTGTTTGTAAATCCTTTCTCCTTCACTTTTGGTGGATGATTTCTCAGGGTGATTTCTAGATTGGTGTTTTTGTTCCCCTTTCCCACCCAAGACTTCAACTGTTTTATTTCATTCTCTTCTTGCTTTCATGACTTCTGAGAAGCTAGATATAATTCTTATTATTACTCTTTTATAAGTAAGTGTTTTCCCTCTGGCTTCTGGCAAAATTTTTCTTTGTCTTTGGTTTTGTTATTGTTGTTGTTGTTTTGGCATTTTAACATGATAACCTTGATGTAAATGTTTGTTTGTTTTTGGTATTTATAATGTTTGCTGTTCTCTGAGCTTCATAGATCTGTGGTGTGGTGTTTGACATTAACTGAGTAATTCTCAGTCATTGTTACTTCTACTATTGCTTCTGTTCCTTTCTTCTCTGTCTAGTATTCTAATTATGCCTATGTTGTTTTTTATAGTTGTCCATGTTCTTAGATATACTGTCTGTTTTTTCAGTCTTTTATCTCTTTGCATTTCCATTTTGAAAGTTTCCATTGACATATCCTCAAGCTCACAGATTCTTTCCTCAGCCATATCAGCTTTCCTAATGAGCTCACCAAGAGACATTCTTCACTTCTATTACAGTGTTTTTCATCTCTAGAATTTCTTTTTCACTCTTTTTTAGAATTTACATTTCTCTGCTTACATTGCCCATCTGTACTTGCATGCTGTCTACTTTATCAATTAGAGCCCTTAGCATATACTAATCACAGTTGTTTTAAATTGTCAGGTTGATAGTTCCAACATCCTTGCCATGTCTGAGTCTAGTTCTGATGCTTGCTTTGTTTCTCCAAACTGTGTATTTTTAATTTTAATATGCCTTGAAATTTTTTTCTTGATAATTGGACATGATGTGCTGGGAGAAAGGAAATACAACAGAACTTAAGTAATAAAATGGAAAGTAGTGAGGGAAGGGAAGTGTTCTATAGTCCTATGATTAGGTCTTAGTCTTTCAATGAGACTGTTTCTCTAGACTATAAACTTCACGAGGGGTTTCTCAGTCCCTCACGCCCTGAGACAGGACTGGGTGGCTTGAGAGAGCTGGAGTTGTGTATTTCCCTTCTCCATGTGGAGGGTTAGAGTCTCACTTCCCCTGGGTCACTTATGTTCTGATAAACTTCCAAGCATTTAGGCTCTGGTAAAATAGTTTCTCTTGAGGGTAGGCTTCATTAAGTAGAATAGAATGTTCTGGCATTTATCAAAATGGTTCCTTTTCTTTTCTTCCTACCATAAGCCTGAAGAGATTTTTCCCTGTTATTCACTGTGAGAACCTGATTGAGTTACTAGAAGCAAAGTTCACTAATCTGACTGGGATCTCTTAGAGGGCTTTTTTTTTAAGATTCTTTATTTATTCATTTGACAGACAGAGATCACAAGTAGGCAGAGAGGCAGGCAGAGAGAGAGAGGAGGAAGCAGGAGCCCGATGCGGGGCTTGATCCCAGGATCCTGGGATCATGACCTGAGCTGAAGGCAGAGGCTTTAACCCACTGAACCACCCAGGTGCCCCTCCTAGAGCTTTTTAATCTCTGATATGTCCACACTGAGCCTCTAGCAATTCATCAATTACATTTAGCTTTTCTTTCACTGACACTGGTTCCAATGCAGGTTTGCTCATGGATTCCTGCTCTGGCATATTCTGATTATATTATTCACCTTTCTGTCTCTGCAATTTGAAAGTTAGCCATTTGCTCTATGACCTCATTTCTCTGATGGATCTAAGAAGGGTTGTAGATTTTTTAGTTTGTTCAGCATGGAATGGTGACACACGTTCCTTTCACCATTTTTTCCCCCAATCTTTTAATTTTTTTATTAATTATTTTCATTAACATATAATGTATTATTTGCCCGAGTGGTACAGGTCTGTGAATCATCAGGCTTACACACTTCACAGCACTCACCATATCACATACCCTCCCCAATGTCCATAACCCAACCACCCTTTCCACTCCCCTGCCCCCCAGCAACCCTCAGTCTATTTTGTAATATTAAGAGTCTTTTATGGTTTGTCTCTTTCCCTATCCCATCTTGTTTCATTTTTTCCTTCCCTATCCCCCAAGCCCCTCACTCTACCTCTCAAATTCCTCATATCAGGGAGATCATATATAATTGTCTTTCTCTGGTTGACTTATTTCACTCAGCATAATACCCTCTAGTTCCATCCACACTGTTGCAAATGGCAAGATTTCATTTCTTTTGATGGCTGCATAGTATATATATAACACATCTTCTTTATCCATTCATCTGTTGATGGACATCTAGGTTCTTTCCATAGTTTGGCTATTGTAGACATTGCTGCTATAAACATTCAGGCGCATGCACCCCTTCAGATCACTACATTTGTATCTTTAGGGTAAATATCCAGTAGTGCATTTTCTGGATCATAGGGTAGCTCTATTTTCAACTTTTTGAGGAACCTCCATGCTGTTTGCCAGAGTGGTTGCACCAGCTTGCATCACCACCAAAAGTGTAGGAGGGTTCCCCTTTCTCTGCATCCTCTCCAACATCAGTCATTTCCTGACTCGTTAATTTTAGCTGTTTTGACTACTGTGAGGTGGTATCTAATTGTGGTTTTGATTTGTATTTCCCTGATGCCGAGTGATGTTGAGCACTTCATGTGTCTGTTGGCCATCTGGATGTCTTCTTTGCAGAAATGTCTGTTCATGTCCTCTGCCCATTTCTTAATTGGATTATTTGTTCTTTGGGTGTAGAGTTTGATAAGTTCTTTATAGATCTTGGATACTAGCCCTTTATCTGATATGTCATTTGCTAATATCTTCACTGATGCTAAGCAATATTCTGTCAGTTGTCTTTTGGTTTTGTTGACTGTTTCCTTTGCTGTGCAAAAAAGATTTTGATCTTGATGAAGTCCCAATAGTTCATTTTTGCCCTTGCATCCCTTGCCTTTGGCGATGTTTCTAGAAAGAACTTGCTGTGGCTGAGGTCAAAGAGGTTGCTGCCTGTGCTCTTCTCAAGGATTTTGATGGATTCCTGTCTCACATTGAGGTCTTTCATCCATTTTGAGTCTATTTTTATGTGTGGTGTAAGAAAATGGTCCAGTTTCATTCTTCTGCATGTGGCTGTCCATTTTCCCAACACAATTTGTTGAAGAGACTGTCTTTTTTCCATTGGACATTCTTTCCTGCTTTGTCAAAGATTAGTTGACCATAGAGTTGAGGGTCTATTTCTGGACTCTCTACTCTGTTCCATTGATCTATGTGTCTGTTTTTGTGCCAGTACTATACTGTCTTGATGATTACAGCTTTGTAATAGGCCTTCAAGTGTGGAATTGTGATGCTACCAACTTTGGCTTTCTTTTTCAACATTCCTCTGGCTATTTGGGGTCTTTTCTGGTTCCATATAAATCTTAGCATTATTTGTTCCATTTCTTTGAAAAACATGGATGGTATTTTGATAAGGATTGCATTAAATGTGTTGATTACTTTAGGTAGCATAGACATTTTCACCATATCTGTTCTTCTAGTCCATGAGCATGGAACACTTTTCCATTTTTTTGTGTGTGTCTTCCTCAATTTCTTTCATGAATACTTTATAGTTTTCTGAGTATAGATTCTTTGCTTCTTTTGTTAGGTTTATTCCTAGGTATCGTATGGTTTTGGGTGCAATTGTAAATGGAATTGACTCCTTAATTTCTTTTTCTTCTGTCTTGCTGTTGGTGTATAGAAATGCAACTGCTTTCTGTACATTGATTTTATATCCTGACACTTTACTGAAATCCTGTATGAGTTCTAGGATTTTGAAGTCGGGTCTTTTGGGGTTTCCACATAAAGTATCATGTCATCTTCAAAGAGTGAGAGTTTGAATTCTTCTTTACCTTTTCAGATACCTATTATTTCTTTTTGTTGTCTGATTTCTGGGGCTAGGACTTCTAGTAGTATGTTGAATAGAAGTGGTGATAATGGACATCCCTGCCATGTTAATGACCTTACGGGAAAAGCTCTCAGTTTTTTCTCCTTTGAGAATGATATTTGCTGTGGATTTTTCATAGATGGTTTTGATGAGATTGAGGTATGTTCCTTCCATCCCTACACTTTAAAGAGTTTTTTTTTTAAGATTTTTATTTATTTACTTGATAGACAGAGAGAGATCACAAGTAGGCAAGAGAGGCAGGCAGAGAGAGAGGGGGAAGCAGGATCCCTGCTGAGCAGAGAGCCCGATGTGGGTCTCGATCCCAGGACCCCGAGATCACGACCCGAGCTGAAGGCAGAGGCTTAAACCACTGAGCCACCCAGGCGCCCCATAAAGAGTTTTGATCAAGAAAGAGAGGATGCTGTACGTTGTCAAATGCTTTTTCAGCATCCATTGAGAGTATCATATGATTCTTGTTCTTTAATTAATGTATTGTATCACATTAATTTGCAGATGTTGAATCAACCTTGCAGCCCAGGAATAAATCCCACTTGGTCGTGGTGAATAATCCTTTTAATGTATTGTTGGATCCTAGTGGTTAGTATTTTGGTGAGAATTTTCACATCTGTGTTCATCAAGGATGTTGGTATGTAATTCTCTTTTTTGATGGAGTCTTTGTCTGGTTCTGAGAGCAAGGTAATGCTGTCCTCATAAAATGAGTTTGGAAGTTTTCCTTCTATTTCTATTTTTTGGAACAGTTTCAGGAGAATATGTATTAATTCTTTTTTAAATGTTTGGTAGAATTTCCCTGGGAATCTGTCGGGTCCTGGGCTCTTGTTTGTGGGGAGATTTTCGATGACTGCTTCAATCTCCTTACTGGTTATGGGTCTGTTCAGGTTTTCTATTTCTTCCTGGTTCAGTTGTGGTAGTTTATATGTGGTAGTTTATATGTTTTTAGGAATGCATCCATTTTCCAGATTGTCAAATTAGCTGGCGTATATTTGCCCATAATATGTTCTTATAACTGGTTGTATTTCTTTGGTGTTGGTTGTAATCTCTTCTCTTTCATTCATGATTTTATTTATTTGGGTCCTTTCTCTTTTCTTTTTGATAAGTCTGGCCAGGGTTTTATCAATCTTATTAATTCTTTCAAAGAACCAGCTCCTAGTTTCATTGATCTGTCCTACTGTTCTTTTGGTTTCTATTTCATTGACTTCTTTTCTGATCTTCATTATTTCTCTTCTCCTACCAGGTTTAGGCTTTCTTTGCTGTTCTTTCTCCAGCTCTTTAGGTGAAGTGTTAGGTTGTGTACTTGAGACCTTTCTTATTTCTTGAGAAAGCCTTTTGTCCCTTTATACTTTCCTCTCAGGACTGCCTTTGCTGTGTCCCACAGATTTTGAAATGTTGTGTTTTCATTTTCATTTGTTTCCATGAATTTTTTCAATTCTTCTTTAATTTACTGGTTGACCCATTCATTCTTTTGTAGGATACTCCTTAGCCTTGATATATTTTAATTCTTTTCATCTTTCCTTTTGTAATTGAGTTCTAGCTTCAGAGCATTGTGGTCTGGAAATATGCAGAGAATGATCCCAATCTTTTGGTGACCAGGGATGTGATCTATTCTGGAGAATGTTCCATGTGCACTAGAGAAGAATGTGTATTCTGTTGCTTTGGGATGGAATGCTCTGAATAGATCTGTGATGTCCATCTGGTCCAGTGTGTCATTTAAGACCTTTATTTCCTTGTTGATCTTTTGTTTGGATGATCTGTCCATTTCAATGAGGAGGGTGTTAAAGTCCCCTATTATTATTGTATTATGGTCAATGTATTTCTTTGATTTTGTTATTAATTAGTTTATATAGTTGGTTCCTCCCATGTTAGGGGCATAGATATTTAAAATTGTTCAATATTCTTGTTGGAAAGACCCTTTAAGTATGATATAATGTCCTTCCTCATCTCTTATTATAGTCTTTGGCTAAAAATCTAATTTATCTGATATAAGGATTGCCACCCCAGCTTTCTTTTGGTGTACATTAACATGGTAAATTGTTTTCCACCCCCCACTTTAAATCTGGAAGTGTCTTTGGGTCTAAAATGAGTTTATTATAGATAGCATATTGATGAGTTTTGGTCTTTTATCCATTCTGATACCCTGTGTCTTTTGATTGGGGACATTTCTACCATTTACATTTGGGGTAACTATTGAAAGATACGAATTTAGTGCCATTGTATTGCCTATAAGGTTACTGTTACTGTATATTGTCTGTGTTCATTTCTGGTCTACTACTGTTAGGCTTTCTCTTTGCTTAGAGAACCGCTTTAAGTATTTCCCCTGGTTTGGTGTTTGCAAATTCTTCTAATTTTTGTTTGTCCTGGAAGCTTTTTATCTCTCCTTCTGTTTTCAATGGTAGCTTAGCTGGATATAGTATTTTTGGCTCCATATTTTTCTCATTTAGTGCTCTGAATATATCATGACAGTTCTTTTTGGTGTGCCAGGTCTCTGGATAAGTCTGCTGCCATTCTAATATTTCTACCATTGTGTATTATAGACTTCTTGTCCCGAGCTGCTTTCAGGATTTTCTCTTTGTCACTAAGACTTGTAAGTTTCACTCTTAGATGATGGGGTGTGGACCTATTTTTATTTTTGAGTGGAGTTCTCTGTACCTTCTGGATTTTGGTGCTGTTCCCTTTGCCATATTAGGGAAATTCTCTACTATAATTCACTCCAATATACCTTCTGCCCATCTTTCTCTTTTTTCTTCATCTGAAATCCCAATTATTCTAATATTATTTTGCTTTATGGTCCAGTAGTTGTTTGTCTCTCTTTTGCTCAGCTTCTTTATTCTCTCTCATTTGGTCTTCTATATCACTAATTCTCTCTTCTGTCTCATTTATCCTAGCAGTAAGAGCCTCCATTTTTTACTGCACTTCCTTAATAGCTTATTTTTTTATTTTTTAATTTCAACTTTGTTAGATTTTTATTCTTTTATTTCTCTAGAAAGGGATTTTATTTCTCCAGACAGGGTTTCTCTAATATCTCCCATGCCTTTTTTTGAGCCCAGCTAGCATCTTGAGAATTGTCATTCTGAACTCTAGTTCTGACATACTACCAATGTCCATATTGACTAGGTCCCTAGCCATTGGTATACTGCCTCTTCTTCTTCTTTTTTTTTTTTTTTTTTTGGGTGGTGAGTTTTCCCACCTTGTCATTTTATCCCATAAGAATATATGAATGAGAGAATAAAATACTTAAAGGGTGGCAAAGACCCCAGAAAAATGTATGCTAACCAAATCAGAAGAGATCCAAAACCAGGGGAAGAAGAAGGGGGGAAAAAGATAAAGATAAAAAATAAAAAATTATATATAATATACATATTATATATATTTATGTATATATTAAACTGGTGAATACAACAGAGCCACCCACTTGATTTTGGGTGTATTTTGGTCTCTTAGAAGAAATTACCTCTCAAAAATGTAAAGAAAGAAAAACTTATATAATACAAAAATAAGGATAAACATGATGAAGGGATAGAATATAACTGCAAAGATGAAAATTTTTAAAAAAATTCTAAAAAAGGAATTGATAAGTTGGTGGGAAAAAGAAAAAAAAAGAGGGAATATGCTCAGGCTGGAAACTATAACAAAGCCAACTGTTAGATTAGAGTATATTTTGATCTATTAGAAGAAGCTGTATCCCAAAATTATGTAGAAAAAGTAACCTATATGTATACAAATAATAAGTTTAAATACAATGAAGGGATAAAATATGACTATAACAATGAAGGTTTAAAAAGATATTTTTTTTAGAAAGGTATTGTTAAGATAAGCTAGTTAAAAATGCTAAAAGAGGAAAGAGGAAGTTAAAAAATAAAATTAAAAAGAATTTAAGTTTGCAAGACTAAAGGATCATGGGGAAAAGCCATGAATTTTAATTTAAAAATATTTTCATAGACTCACAGTTTTCTATCTTATTCAATAGGATATAATCTATTATTACTATAGTTTATTTTAATACTGAAATCCCCCTTCCCATTTTGGTAATGGGAATTCCTTTAAAGCTGGCATCTGTATCCTTTTGGTATGTCTCCATAATTTCTGCCACAGTAAGATAGCCCAGACTTACCTTGTATTTTTTTTGCCCTAGTCCTGAATCAGCCATTTCTTCAAAGAGCCCTTTTCACTAATAGAATGGTATTTAGAAGCCAAGTTCTGAGAGCTGGGTGTCCTCATTACTATTTTTATATTGCTTCTCCCAACCTCTCTCATTGGATGGAGAGAGGAAACCTATATAACACACACACACACACACACACACACACACACACACACATTTTTAAGCTCTAGGGTCCAATGATAATGGTATCAGAACCCAGTGTTCACCCACTGCATAGAACAAGAGAGCTTTGGCAGCATATCTTTGGCAAGGGATAAGGAAGGAGAGCCAGTAACTTTCCTTGCTATGGTGGAAAGCATTGTTTAGAAAAGGGTCAGCCAGATTTGGGAAGCAAGTGTTTTGGGAAGTTTGAGTTCTGATCAGATGAATCTATCTGGAAGCCCTTTGGAGTAACCATGGAATTGGAAAATATCATCCCTGATATGAAGGACCAGGCTGAGAAACAGAATGCTAAGGAATAGAACAATAATCAGGGAGAAGTTGACCATTTAAAAAGAAAACAATAGAGATTTCATGGGGGGAAAAAGACCATATAATATAGAATAGAAATAATACAGAGGGACCGAAAAACTACTCTCCTGAGGGAAGGACTTGAATTTGGATACCTAAAGAATCTACTGGTTATCTGTAGAAGAATGACCATAGACAAATGCCTAGAAATGCAAATAAAATTCTTCAATTATTACTACCACATATAATAAGTATTTCTAAATATATGTATCAATACCTGATCCCAATACCAGACCCTGGGTAAGAAGTGTCCCACAATCTCTGTTGTCTTCTTAAAGAAGCCACATTGTTGTCTTGGTTTTCAGGGGAGGTGTTTCATATCAGTCCTCGGTGTCCTTTTAAAACTCAATTCCATCTGTAAGACATCTAGTAGAAATTCTTGGAATTTTCCATCACTTGGGAGGCACTCTTCCTTAACTTACAACACTGAGGCAAGTTTTATGATGTTAATGATGGTGATTTTCTTTTTCCCTCTTTGTAAAATTTCTTTGGAAATTGATTTATTTTGGAGTTAGAAATGAAAGGATCAACTATCTCTTCTTATACCATTCATTTTGTGGACATCTATTTGATCATTGTATGATATTTCCTTTAAACTTCTCTGATATTATTTTTAAAAAAATGTCACAGCCAAGACATCCAAAAGTAGATTAGTTCTAAGTTTGCTCTTCTTGTGGTATCTTCCTCATAACAGATTGGCACAGATCATTGCCCACTTCTAAAGAATTACTCCATGATAACAAGTGGTCATTTGTTATTTGGCTTAAATTTTGCCAAGGGTGTGCCCTGGACAAGACACTGGACTTAAAAATCAGGACCCCCTGTTCTCTAACCCATTTAGAAGGGTAGATTTCAAATACTCCCAAGGTGTTAATGGCAGTTTCACTTTACACAGTGTTTCTGGCCTTGTTTTAGAAGCTCTGCCAAATTTAGCTTTGCTTTGTTTTAGTGACGCCATTGAGGCTAATGGAATATTGTTAGGAATTAAAACCAGAACTTGACTTCAAGGCCAAAAGCTGAAATTCTGATAGGAAAAGTCCACTAAAATACCAAATTTCTTTAAAATTGTGATGCATTATTGTGAAGATTCAGATAGAAAAAGGTTTAAAAATATCTGACCTTCAGAAGAGAGAAAGGACTATTAGGATATTACTTTTGTATGCAAAAACCGTAAGCTATAGTTTAAACTGAAGTATTAAAAAAAATCTCTTAAATTTTCAGCTGTTGCTATAAGATTGGCTAACTAAGATTATATGGTCATAGAAAATTCAAAACACCAAGAGTCTAAAAACCTAGTTTTGAGGGACCTATTCATAAATTACTACTTAAGTGAAATTTTACAAAATGTGTAATATTGTTATACCTCAGTTTACTCATTTGAACAATGGAATAATTTTATCTGTCCTAGCTTCTTCAAAGGGTTGTTCTGGAAATCAGACATGATGCAAGTTAAGACCTTCTATAAATTCTAAAAAGCACACAGAAATGAGTAGTCTTATTTAGCTTTTATTACTGTCTTAACATCTGCTGAAGATTTACACTGTGACCTATAGCAAATTTCTTCTTATCGGCCTAGACTCAATTTTGCAATTTCCTGAAATGTCAGTTTACCCCCAAAGAATCTGTTTCTATCTCAGAAATAGTAAATAATATATATTTTGAAAGTCCTAGGGTTAGTTAAAAATGGTGAGATTAGTGTCAGTTGTGCAATACAAATCCTAGAAACCTAAAAATTAAGCCAGATTTTGCCAGTGAACTAGGCCAGTGGGTTAAACATTTTAGCTGTGTAAAGTTTATACAAGTGAAATTTACTTACACCTATTATGTGACCTAGATAGCATCAAATGACTCTACAGAGCAAGCAGCCCCTCGGCTTTTGGCTCCTGTGCAAGAGCTCAGCTTGGAAGATGCTGATCTTCAAAATTCTTTTTTGGACCATGGGATCTTTGGAAGTATAGTATTAATATATAAAGGAGCCACTGCTTTGTGGAAGCAACAGGGTTGTAGGGTCCATTTCACCTGTGCCACTTTGTTGTTAGTGTCCTGATAGGAGGGATTGTACAGAGTATAGTTGAGAAACCTTTAATCTATTGACTTTCTTTCTTTTTTTTTTTTCCAATTATCCATTTTTTATAAATTTAATTTATTTTTTTCAGTGTTCCAAAATTCATTATTTATGCACCACACCCAGTATTCCATACAATACATGCCCTCCATAATAACCACCACCTTTCTTACCTGATGCAAGAATCGCTTCTATAGAGCTTATCAGGCATCTATTGTCTACTGTTTTCTGTCACCTCTTAAAGAGGCCGTATGCTTTGATAGTCAGCAGTTCTAATTATTGGAAAATGGACCCCTGGTGGAGCTGAGAAGTCAGTCCATGCAGTGTTGACATTCTGCTGCTGGTTTTGTCATTTCAAGCAACTCAGACCCAGGCTCCCCTTTCTTGTTATGACTACTTCCCTCCAGGTGTAGACAATAGTCAAGTCTCTTACATCTCTTCTCCATGACAAACATTCCTAGTTTCCCCGATTTTTTCCAATCTCTTCATTACGTTAGCTACTGCCCTTGAGACTAACAGTTACTTGTCAATATCCTTCTTAAAATTGAGGGCTCAGACTTGAATCCAACATACCTGATTTGGTCTCCTCAGCACATGCTCCCTAGAAGCATTGTTACCTCAAAACAGCACCTTTTACACCATCTACCAGCCAACATTCAATAGCTTAGAGTTAGTTTCTAGCCTGAAAGTGGTTCAATAAACAATACGCTGGGCTAAGGTTTGTTACTAAGTGTGGGAAACCTAATATTGTTATTATTAGGGCGTATTACCAGGAAATGCTTCTGTAATTTCTTACCTGTCCATGTTGATTCCCCACCCCACCACCCTCCTTGTTTCCTATATCCTTTTTATTCTTTCTATTTCAGTCACTCCTGAACTACCTATTTGCTCTCCTAATGACTGTCAAAGAAGCCTATTGACCTTACTAGATGTTGACAGTCTTCAGCCTTTGTAATCAGATAGGGGCTAGATTTTATCACTGAATTTTTCACTGACCAGTGGAGCTTGTCTGATGCCAACACTTGGTGATTAAAGTAGCTTTGTGGAAAAGGCTTACACCCGTTTAAAGCCATTTTATCTACTTCACAATTCCAAGAGGCATCAAATAGAAGTAAATCAGTGTATTTTAGAATTTTCCAAGTTGGGATTTTGGGCTTTCACACTATAACCATTCAGTGGCCTTCTGGTGTCCCAGATGGGGATATATTGAACCAATCAAATACTGTATTCCATTAAACAGTTGAGAAGAGTCTATGAATATAGTAGCAGCTGAACAGGGTATTATTGCCTTTTTTTCCCCCAAAGGTCCACATATGTAAAAATATTTACTCTCATTTTAAGCATTCTTTCTTGAGCCTCTGTGGAATTGGTGAGTTTTGAGACACAAAGGAAGGAAAAGAGAAGTAAACAGCTTCTACAGCATGTCGGAAGCCAGCTTCTCTGGAACCCTATTTCCCCCAGGGTGACAGTTGAAGTCTTTCCGTGAGAACCTGTAGTGGGTGGAACAGCACTTAAACTAGCTCACTTTTACAATTCTCTCTTATTTCCGGGATCATACCATTGGTGATTCTAAAACTTCTGAATGCAAGGCTGCCGTAATTGAGGTCATGCTGCAATCCCTCCAAGCAGCACCTTCCGATTGGCATCTTTTCATAATTCTAAATCAACAATCACATGAGTGGAAGAACTAGATAAGAGGTCCCTAAATATGGGGGAGCCAGGTGGTGGGTATTGGGGAGGGCACGTATGGCATGGAGCACTGGGTGTGGTACAAAAACAATGAATTCTGTTAACGCTGAAAAGAAATTAAAAAAAAAATTTTTTTTAAGTCCCTAAATAACGAAATTCAAAGAGGGAATGCCCTTCTGTAAGCTGGCAAATGCTAGAGTCTTCTTCTTGTTGATCCAGACAGCTGCCCTTCCGTCTCTCCCTCTTCCTGCTGATACAGGAACTGGCCCATTGAAGTAGAAGTTACTTTACGCCAAAGGGACACAATGTCTTATCTATAATGAGTAACAGAATGTGAACATTTAAAATGCACATGTAGTTTTCAGTAGGTCACACCCAGAACTTTTCACCATGGCATTACAATACATTGGAAGGAACAAAATCAGCGAGAAACAAATTTGGGGGATAAAAATATTGAAAAGGTTTCTGAAGTTATGTTGAAACATTTTTTACTTGGTTGGTTATCAACAGATGGTTGCATGTGTTGAGTAACTTAACCCAAGTCAAACTGTACTTGTATAAAACATCACTATTTCCTGTGTTTGTGTCCAATATAGATGACCTTGAATTCTGCTATCTAGTTTTGCTTTGTACAAAATCAATTCTCTCATCTCATCTTCAGACTTCCTTTTTTGAGAGCCAATGCCATTGACCCCTCTTTCTGGATGAACTGGTAACAGAGGGAGAAAAAAGAAACCAAAAATGCTTTGGTAGAAAGGATTCTTAAGTAGTAGGGCCTTAAGGACACTTCCAAAGATAGAGAACTCTACCTTTTGAAGTGGAAATAAACTGTAGAGAGGAAGGTGCCACTTTGTTTCTACTCAACCCCCGACCTTACTTAGTCCTATCTTTCCTGAACAATCCTAAAGCAGGGCAGCCAACCTATCCTAGGAGAAATTAAAGAACCACATAGTTTTCAGGGCTGGGAATGAGCTACTGGGCTAAATAAAGCACTGACATTTGTTAAACGATGATCATGTTGTAGGCTGTGGTTTAAGTTTTGACACAAAGTGCATGATATTATTATTGAAAGATAGCACAGTGTGGTAGATAACCCCCCAAGTTCTAGAGTGGGACTGCCTCTAGTGCAATGTTATTTATTCCCCTAATGTTACAGATTCCTCCTCTGGGAAAATGTCCACCCTCATTCTTTATTACCAATTTATGGACAAAGCGACAGAGAGTGAGGGCCCTGCTCCTAGTTGCATGATTAATTAAGTAACAACATTTGAGCCCCAGCAGACAAAATCTGCACACTTGAGTTCACTCAACACTGCCTCTGACTGCTACATTTATAAAAATCTGTTTTCTCCTTTTTAATTTTCTCCTGAAATTGTATCTATCTCTAAGTGTGCTTCTCACACTAGATTATAATCAGAAGGTTCAACGAGGAAGCAGCAGCTGTCTTTATATTTAAGTTAGCAGTTCCTAAGGATTTCTAGGGCCCATCCCCTTCCCAGAACAGATCTCTGAGAGAGATTCATTACATGTGAAAGGCATGTTGATCAGATTGGGGTGCTGTATCTGTTAGCCAATGTTCCAAAACAAACTACTCCCAAAATTAATGATCAATAATACTAATACCTTACACAACATCTGAGCATCAGAAATCTAAAAAGACCTTAGTTGGGTGGTTCTGATTCAGGGTGTCTCACAAAGCTGCAGTCAGGATGCTGGCCAGGCTGCTGTCATCTAAGGGTTTGGCTGGTGCCCCAAGAAGGCTTCCAAGATGGCTTCCTCCTTTGGCCATTGGGAGGAGGCCTCAAATCTTTGCCAGGTGGAACTCTCTTTAGGACTGCATGACATGCAGCTAGTTTCTCCCAGAGCAAGTGACAAAAGAGTGAGAGACAGAGACAGAGAGAGAGAGGGCAGAGCAGAAGCCTCAGTATCACATACTAGTACTTCTGCTATTTTATTTTTGCTTCACAGACTAACCCTGCTATCATGAGGTAGTGGTGGAGGGATCTACACCAGGCACTACCCAGGAGGCAGTGATTATCAGGGGTCATCTCAGAGACTGGTTACTAGAGCCACTATTTTATCCTTGAGGACTAGTCATCTATTGCTGGCAGAAATTTAGCCTATAGAACCACTACTTTCTAGAATTTATTATGATACTTAACAGTGAAAATTCTGGATCGGTTTTATGCCCATAATGTGAGGGTATGTAATTTAGACTAGTGTCTTTTCTTCTCTCATCCTCAGAGTAAAAAGATCAAGACAAAATGTAGACTAAACTATGTTAGATAATATTTAAAAGAAAGGCAGACAGAGGAGATGGAGGAGAGCATTGGGAAGAAGGAATAGCATATACAACTTACAGAGAAAGAAAGGATGGTAGGCTTAGGGGAATTCTTTATCTTAGAAGACTAGTGTGTAAATTAGAGAATGGGAAGAAACACTGGAAAAATATAACGCAGAATGCAGTCAGGAGGATTTTGTATGGCACATTGCAGGATTTTGCCTTTTAGGCAATGCGAGGGGAGGATTTCACGTAAGTTAGTGATACTAAAACAATTATGTTCTAAGAACATCCCTCTGGCAGAGGGTAGCTTGACAAAGGTAAGGCCAGAGGCCTTAGACCACTTAGAAGGTCATTGCAAATGTACACAGGTGTGGGACTTCTAAAAAGGGTAGAGCTAGTAGTGATGCAGAGAATGGGATGGATTTGCTCAATAATTAGGAGGAAGAACCAACAGGATTTGGTGACTAGAAGGGTCAATGCTGCAAAGACAGCATGAACATGAGAAAAATCTCAAACTTATGGTATCAAGTGAAAATGATAATATCTTTCAGTGTTCTCATAAAAATTAGAGTATGTGTGAGATTTCTAGCCCAGTGCTTGGCATGACAGAGACACAATTAACTGTAGCTATAAGTAAATATAAAGAAAGAAACCAGTGAATAAGAATTATTAAAAAGGACACTCCTCTGTGTGTGTATGTTTATGTTGTGTGTAGATCAATGAACAATACCACAAATAAAGGATTGAGCCTCAAAACTGTAAAAGATTTATTTAACAATACTGATGTCCTCTCTGGAATATACAGAGAAGTTTCTTTCCAGGAAAGCACCATGCATTGCAAAGTCACAAATGTCAAGGCTGGCATCAAATACAAAATAGAAAATTAGAATAAAAATAAGGAGAATGGTATTAGAGCTACAGGTTGTCCCTAAAGTTTGGAAAGATAGATGAATATGTATAATGTTGTCAAAGATATTTCATTGTTGAAAAAAATGTTTCCAGACTTTATGGACATCCTGCATGTGTGTGTGTGTGTGTGTGTGTGTTATGTGTGTATGTGTGTGTGTGTATTCATACTCACATTTTTTTTTAAAGCACATTAAATAAAAGTTTTAGAAGAAATTTACTCTTAAAACATGTTGGTGCAGAAATGTTGTCCCAATAGACAATCCTCAAAATAATCAACTTTTCATTTTTAGAAAATCCTATTGCATTGATACAGAAGTTGGGTAGGGAAGAATCTCCTCCACAATTTTTCATTATTTAGCTTGTATCTCATTGTAAGTTTTGGAACTGGCCTCAACTGCTTGACATTTAAGGCATTTTAGACTTGAATTCTCCTTGTTTCATTTTTGCTTGTCCTAGAAAAATGGGTTGCGTTAAATTGAGTTTTGTCTCCGACCTTTTGAAAAAATTATCTCCATAGTTAAGGATCCATTTTGCTGCTTTTAGTCCTCTGCATGAGCTGAGAGGATGGGGCCAGTCCTGCTTTCTTCTCCCTGTTCTAAGCCCTCCATTTGCCCACATGTATACCAGGGGGTAGAGGGTAGATGGCTCCTTTTGGTTAAGGGGACTAGACTACCTCATACAAAGAGCACACACATCTAAAAGTGCTAGACTGTGGACTGCCAGGTAAAACCACTCTTGATGGAGGATTGCCATATTACAGTTCAAGAGCAATGTCCAGCCCCTTGCTTCCCAGTTCTTAATGTTATATGGTAGGAATCTCCAGGACAAGATTGGGCAGATCCAGCAGAAGCAACTCTCTACTGTTGAATGAGTAGGGCTTCTTGAACTTTTCATTCTGGTTCTGTATACCTTGATCTCTTAGTATTTTTGCTTTATATCCCCCCTTTAAAATAAGTCATCAACAGTATAAAGTATAACCAGCTATCTGGAATGTAAGAACATGGTTTATTATATTATAATGAACTCCAAAATGCAGAGGCAAATTGTAGGTATGTAGTTTCATTTCAGACCCGGGTTCTTCAGGCCATCTTTCCTTCTTCCTGTCTCCAGTTTCTCTTCCTAACACTAACTTAAATATGCCCCAGGCTCAAATTAAACTCTTCTCTTTCTTAGCCCCTATTTATCTCTAAGGCATGATGTCTGTTTCTCTTAATCTGTGGACTTTGTTTCCCTTCCAAGTCTACTCTTAGAAGCTTCTGGACACATTGGACAACAAGGTCCTGTGGCATTTTTGGACCTTTAATTTCTCTGCCTGTGTGACTTGTTCTTCTGGGATGTTTCAATTTATGTGTGTTTTCCTCATGTGATTATTAAGAGTGGCCCTTTTCTGCTTCAAAAATATTCTGGTTTGGGTGATAAATTATGTGATCACCTTATTCATAAGGCATCTTTCTTACCAGCTTCCAAAACTTAGTGGGAAAGGAGTGGTGAGAGATACTAAGTTACTGCTTCCTGGTGGAACAGAAGGTGGTTTCACATACAATACTGATTGTAAAATTCTTAACAGTCTATACTTTGGGGTTAATATTATCTCCATTTTTGTAACAAAGAAGCAAAACCTCAGAGTAGTGAAGTAACCTGCCTAAGGACACACAGACAGCTAAGAGCCAGTACACTGCACCCAGAGTTTCCTTACTTGTGGACTATTCCTTTTGCTACTCCTACTTCCTCCAACCTCTGGAGCCAGCCTTGGAGGTATTCCATTTCCCCCTTAATAACCTGTGGAATGCAGAATACAGTGAGGTATATAAAGTTCTGTTTGCAAAGATCTGGAAAAGGTGCTTAGGGAAATCCTGGTTGGAAACAAGTTTGCTTCACACTCCCCTAATTCCCCTTTGCTCTGCAAAGCCAGGGAGGATCTAGGAAGAGAACTCTGAAATCAGAAGCTGCAGCAATTTCAGCCATAGTAATTTACAAGAGTGGGCAAGCACCTGTAACAGGTGTGACAGACACCATGTTGAGTAGTGTTAAAGTAACTTCAGCCAGGTTTTCTTTATTCCTCCCCTTGCATCCAGGAGTAAAGCTATATCAGCTGATACAGGTACACAATGTGACCAGCACAGTGTCAAACAAAGGGCTCAAGGAATGCTGACTGCCTTTCCACCTTCCTCTTGAAATGGTTATGGCTGCATTTCTATCGGTCTTGAAAGGTTTTGGTAAAATGAGAGAAATAAATTTAAACCGCTGAATTTGCAAAATAGCCTGCTAGTCAGGGACTGAGAAGCCATCTCCTTCTCCCAAGTTCGTACAAACTCAGAAGAAAGTGCATGGGGTAGAATCTCTCCACCCTGGACCATTACTGGACAGTCTGCATGGCAGAGCCTGGGCAGAAGCAGGAAGGTAGGGAAGCAGCCACGTTCAGGCAGAATGGAAGTGCAGCCCTCTGGAACGTCTCCAGTTCCACGGCCTCCTCCGGTCACGTGGCCGTAGGGTCCCAACTGGCTCCCGGAAGCTGGAAACCAGAAGCCGGAAGCTGCAAACAACGCAAAACAATTTTGAGAAAGGAGAGAATTTCATTTGTCAGAATTCCTCTGACGAGGTCCTATCCTGGTGAGAGAAGACTCTGATGAGAATTCGTAGCAGAGGGCAGGCTTCGGGGCCTGGGCGTGTGCCTCTTGGAAATAATGAAACTTTAAAATGCGTAGAACAATGCTGGGCACGGTGAAAGGTGCGGGGTAAGCGTTTGCGTTTTCTTGATGTTTGTGCGTTGTTCTTACTCTCGCCTTTAGCCCGGGTTTGCGGTTTTCCTCTTGTAACCTTTCTCCCCTGGTAGGGCAGTGCTTTCCCCTTTCTCGCTTCCTTTCTGTTTACTGGCACGTAATTGACCGTAACACTGCGATCCTTTCAGGCCGACAGCAGGTGGATGTGACGCGCGCACACTGGCGGGATTACCGCAGTAAGACTCGTTAAGGCCTTGGTCACCGCTCTTGGTTACCTCCTCTGTGTGCGTCTGGTGAGAACGTTTAATATCCATTTTCTTAGTGACTTTGAAGTATGCAAAACAGTATGGTGACTGTGGTAACCGCACTGTGCATTGTATCCCCAGAATTTACGTATCTTCCACCTGGAAGTTTGGACCCTTTGACCAGCATCTCACCATTATCCCCGCTCCCAGCCTCTGGTAACCGCCCTTCTATCTCTCTTTCCAGGAGTTCGGCTTTTTAAAATTCCGTGTATAAGTGATTCCATGTATTCAGTATCTATCTGTCTTCCTGTCTGACTTACTTCACTCCATTCCTTTTTTTTTTTTTTTAAGATTTTATTTATTTGTTTGACAGACAGAGATCACACGTAGGCAGAGAGGCAGGCAGAGAGAGAGGAGGAAGCAGGGTCCCTGCTGAGCAGAGAGCCCGACGCGGGGCTCGATCCCAGGGTCCTGAGATCATGACCTGAGCCAACGGCAGAGGCTTTAACCCACTGAGTCACCCAGGTGTCCCCATTCTTTTTTTTTTTTTAAATTAAGTTTCACAAAGTTCATGAACAATATTCTTGTAACTTTCCAAAATAGCATAGGTAAGGCAGAAGACCTTACTACTCCAAAGTCTTACACCTCTCCCTTCTCCACTGAATTAACCATGGTCTTTAGTTTGTGTGTGTGTCTGTGTGTGTGTATATATATTTACATGATATGTATATATATGTAATACATGATATGTATTAGATCATATATACATATATCACATATGTATATATATATCATATATACATGATATGTATTACATGTATATATGTGTGTGTATACATATATATATATAAATATATAAAGATTCTCATGGGAGTATATTTATATTCCTATAAGTAAAAAAAGACATAACTCCAGGCTTTGTTCCCAACCTCAGAGAGATTGAGAATATATCTATATCCATCTCTCTATCTATGTTTATAGAAAATATTAGCATTGTTACTTGTCTATGTGTATTTTTCATAAACAGTAAATAGTAAGTGCTCATTCTGTAATTTGCCTTTTCACACAATAGTACATCTGGAGGATATTTGTATATTAATAAAAGTAGATTCACTCATTCCTTTTAAGTGCTGTGAAGGAAGCCACAGGATGGATGTATATAATTTAAGTAGACAGCTCCACTGCTGAAGCAAATTCAAATTGCTTTCTCTTCTTCCCTTGATTACAAGATACACGGCCGATAAATATCCTTGCTCACACGAGTGGATGTTTTTGAGGGAACTTTTGTACAACGCTGGATGTCTTGATTTATAAATTGAAATACAAATGAGCAGCAGGGAGGAAATATTTACAACATACATAAGAAGTGCAACATGTTCTGGATTGTTATCCAAAATTACACATTAAAAAAAAAAAAGTCCTTCAGATCGATAAGAAAAAGGCAGAAAGTACAGGAGAAAAAAAATGAAAACATGGGCAGAAGTGGGTTAAGCACTTAAAGAGTTCAAGCAGACAATTCAGAGAAGAAATAACAATAGTTGCTAGATGTATAGACAAATATTCTCCCTTTCCAGCAAACAGGGAATACTAAGTCAAACAGTAAGAGAGTGTCTTTCCTGTGCTCTTTTGACAGAGATGAAAACACCTGAAGATGTCAAGTATGGGTGGGAGGAAGCAGATTTTCTCAAACCCTGCTGGTGGAGCCACAGCTGGACAGCCCCCTACACTTAAAAGAGGACCCCCACTGGCCACCACTGCCAGGCATCCTGGCCACAGAATCAGGGCTCCGTCAAACATCCCCTGCCAACCTAGGCTTTGTACTGTGGGGGTGAGGGTCAATGAGCTGGGTCAGACTGTAAGCAAATACCAAATACCCAAATACCAATTTGAGTGACTCTCCTCCCAACTACAGGTTCCATGGCCAGCCATAGCTAATCACCCCTTGTACCTCCCCCCTGGGATAGAATTGTCCACCAGATTTCTTCAGAATGCCATTATAATTTAGCTGCTGGTAGCCTCACTGTGACTCCATTCCTTCCCTGACACTCAAGACATGAAGGCAGGAGCTTTCACCTGAGTTCAGGGACCACCATATGACTTACCTCTCTAATATGGGCATATTCATAGTATCTGCCTCACAGGGTGATTACGGTAGTGGTGATTACATGACGGAATGATGGAGGGTAGTGGTGATTACATGATGGAATGTGTCATTAAAGCTATAGAAATGGGAGTAAGATGCAGTAAATTAAAAATTATTATTATTATTCATTGTCTAAAGTCTAATTGTGGACATGGTTTAAAATATCTTCCAGGAAACTCCTAAGCCCACATGTCCTGCTGTTCTTCCCCCCACCCCACATCCCCCCAATAAAGCAGGAAAGCAGAATGCAGTGGGATCTGGGGATAGGGTGAGAACAACAGGAGGGGACACCAAATGTATTTCCACCCAGCCTCAGCCTAGCATCCCTTGCTGCTTTCTCCTGTGAAATTTTAGCTTTCTTTGGGACATTATGACTAATGTCATTCCAGTTATGGAATGACCAAAACGCACAAAATAGGACTTGTGAATCATATACTCAGCACTTTAAAGATTTATTTATTTTAGGGAAAAAGGGAGGGGGAGCTGGGACAGGGGTAGAGTGAGAGGGAGAGAATCTCAAGCAGATGCCCCTCTGAGCTCAGAGTCTGACTCCAGGCTGGATCTCACAACCCTGAGACCATGACCCAAGCCGAAATCAAGAGTTGGATGCTTAACCAACTGAGCCACCCAGGTGTCCCCGTAGTCAGCACTTTAAAAATGTAAGATATTTGCTGAGTATACTGTTGAGTGTATACTTGGGGGAGGGGAAATTGGGTGAAAATTAGTATTTTCTGAGCATTCGCTGTGTGCTAGGTATATACTAGATAAGTTTATATATGTAGTACCTCACCCTCACAATTCTGAGGTCATTATTGCCAAGCCTGCCATATTTTGTGTTTGCCTTTTGTTATTATTTTTATGAAGGAATAGGCTTACTGAAGATCCATACTGTTAAATTAATTAACAAGGAGGTCTTTTGTCTTTAATGCATTAATAACCTATGTAAGCAAAATAAACCTATGCCTGAAATGCCTCAAGGTTAAGAAATCAAAACCTAGAGACAACCCATCACAAACAGCCAGATGGGCTTCCAAGAAATAAGTCAACCACATAAGCTCTCACCAACCAAATAACTTCCTTGCTTTGCCTCTGCCTTTTCTCTATAAAAGACTCCTGTTGGTAGAGGGCTCCTAATCACTTCTGGTTCAGTGCTGCCCAATTTAAGTTTGTTTTGCTCAAAACAATTTAAAAATTTTAAGATGCCTCTGCCTATCTTTTAACAGTTCTGGTATCAGAAGATGGGTCTGAAGGTCTCCAGGAGCAACAAGCAATGAACAAGTATAGGTACCAACTGAGCCCATGTTTCTCACTGATTTTCCCTGCATTTGGAAGTCCCAGGTAAGTCCCCCTCAGATATCCCAGCTGCACAGCTTTTGCGTAAGCTCTCAGACTGATTTGAGCATTTCTTTTACCAGACTGGGTCCTGAGACAGACTGGGTCCAACTTAAACTGGACTTGGTCCAGTGGGAAAACTCAGGTAAAGTTTTGTGTTTGTATTTTTCTATTTTGTTTTGTTTTTAAAGGAGAAAGGGTTCCTTGAAATGCAGTCTGGGACTCCTCCATCTGGCACTCTGGCTAACTTTATGTATAAAAATTATGGACCCAGACCTGCATTTGAACAAATGAGCTAATCTTACCAAACATAATCTTGAATTACTGTTGCCACAGTAAAAACTTTTTTTTTTTTTAAGATTTTATTTATTTGTTAGAGAGAGAGAGAGAGACAGAGCACAAGCACACAGAGTGGCAGGCTAGAGGCAGAGGGAGAAGCAGGCTTCCTGCCAAGCAAGGAGCCTGATGTGGGACTCAATCCCAGCACGCTGGGATCATGACCTGAGCTGAAGGCAGCCACTTAACCAACTGAGCCACACAGGCGTCCCCACAGTGAAAACTTTTAACCTAGATAATCTTATCCATTTATGAGATGGCCTGGAGAGAAAGGGGTCTCAGCCAAGAACTCAGAAATGTAGAAATGTACTGTTTCTGGCCATGCAGATGGGACCACTAAGATACCCACTCACTCTGGAACCGGCAGATGGGATCCTGGAAAAAGTAGCAGAAACCAGTGGAGGGTAGGGTGAGAATTCTTACTAAAATCCAATTCCTGAACCTCTATCTGTAGTGCCCAGTCAAGAGAGGGAGTTAAAATATCACATTGTCCCTTCCTTTCCAAATTAAGACTATTGTGAATTTGGCTTTGGGTTACCCATTGATTATCAAACCTTCCTCTCCCAGGGACAGCTTTATTGTTTGTCTCATTTTTGTCCTTAGAACTGACTTGACCTTCTGTCTGTCTGGGGCATGTAGTTTATTAGTTCTTATATGTGAAGGTTGCTTAACCATTTTGTTGAGAAAATCATGTCCTTGGGATTTTCTCAACATAATGGTTGAGTGACCTGAAAATCATAAGAATATGATTTTCAGCTAGCATCCTACTTGGGATTGGCAGCTCTCACAAGAATTGCCTAAATCTTTCTTTCTTTTGGTTTTCTTTGGGAGTGGTTCTGGATCTTGGTAGGGCTGTGTCTTTTTCACCCACATTAGGAATACCTATTGTGTCTATAGTCAAGCCATAAAGGACTTCCTGGTTTTGGTTTCAATTAACATCATAGGTATTCCTTTGGTTTAAAATAAAAAGAAAAATGAAAGAGTTCAAGACTTCCAGGAATTTTGCTGTTTGTCCAGGCTAAAACCTGATAATAAAATATTTGAAAGGATTTTTTAAATGTGTTCTGTGGTCAGAGGTTGGAAGTTGATATTTAGAACCTGATAGGGATTATTCTTATTTTTTTTTTGACAGGGATTATTTTATAGACCTTCTCACCTAAGATAAGATGGACATAGGGGATTTTTTGATTTCCAGCCTATTGTAAACTTTTCCCTGATAGAAAGATGCAAATTGAAGATAATGTAGTTAGATGGACGGATGAGCCCCTCTATTATATCATTTTTGTCGCAACCCCATTTTTTGAGGAATTAAAAGCAACTGCAGTTGTCTTACAAATCTGGTCTTTATAAGAATGTAAATGTTCAAAGCCCACCTGTCCTTTTATTAATCCCCAAGCTCTCCCTTTTCATCTCAAAATACTTGCAAGATACTGTAAAAGACCAAGCAACTGGAAACAAAACTTCTTGGAGAAAACATGTCCTTTGAGATGTAAATGTTCTACCTGGTCTGTAGGAAGCTCTTTGGGTAAAAATGCAACCCTTCATTCACTTAGTTTCCAGTGAAATCTTTAAAGTCTTCTCTATAATTATTAGTAAAAAAAAATCTAAGCCCTCTAAGCAGGTAAACTTAACTTATTCCATCTGCCAGAAACATAATTTGAGTCTAACTCTTTTTCTGTAAACTAGTAAGTTTTATACTTAATGTATCTGTTTCATTGCTAAAATTTTAAAATAAAAGCAAAAATCTCTGTATCTGCCTGAATGTTTATGTATGTCTGTATACGTATTTCATAGATGTTTGACTATTGTACTTCCAGATGGTATCGCCAGACTTAATTTGTGAAAGAGCTCTATTTAATTGGCTTAAAGAAAATTAAGTGCTTATATAAATTAAGTATTCTCTCAGAGATATGGAAACTAACTCAAATGTTTTTCAAGTTAACATCATCTAGGAAGATCTTTCATAAATAAAAGCTAGTGTAAGTTTTGTTGGTTTAATTAAAACAGGCATGTCTTCAGAGTTATCAACATTAAATATAATACACACATACAGATTTTATTCTATGTGGGTTTACCAAAAGTCTCATATGCTTATGTTATCTGTTCGAAAATTGGTTAGTAATTTGGTTAGCTCTTTAATGTGTAGTGAAATTTTCACGGGTTAGCTTAAATATAATCATTAAGAACAGATAAATTAACACTAAAGAACCCCAAACAATCCAATTAAAAAATGGGCAGAGAACCCTAAAGGATGTTTTCTCAAAGAAGACATACAGATAGCCAATAGACACATGAAAAGATGCTCAACATAACTAATCAGGGAAATGCAAAGCAAAATGATAATAAGATATAACCTCTACCTATCAGAATGACTAAAATCAAAACGACAGGGAAATAACAAGTGTTGATGAGGATGTGGAAAAAAAGGAACCCTTGTACACTATTGTTAGGAATGTAAATTGGTGCAGCCACTATGGAAAACAGTATGGAGGTTCCTCAAAAAATAAAAAGCAAATACCATATGATCGTATAATTCCACTGCTGGGTATTTACTCAACAAAATGAGAACACTAATTCGGAAAGATATATGCACTCCTGTGTGTTTTGCAGCATTGTTTACAATAGCCAAGATATGGAAACAACATAGATTCCATTGATAGATGAGTAGGTAAGAAGGTAAGAAAGTTCCCGACACACACGCCCCCCACACACAAAATATGGAATATTACACATCCATAAAAAGGATGAGGTCATGCCATTTGTGACAACAAATGGACATAGAGGGTCTTATGTTAAGTGAAATCAGACTGAGAAAGACAAATATGGTATGATTTGGGTCATATGTAGAATCAAAAAAAAAAAAAGCAAATGAATAAACAAACAAAAAGTAGAATCAGACCCATAAATACAGAGAACAAACTCTTGGTTGCCAGAGGAGTGAAGAGTAAGAGGATGTGAAAAATGTAGGAAGGGGAATGAGAGATACAAGCTTCCAGTTATGGAATGAATAAGTCATGTGAATAGAAGGCACAGCATAAAAAGTAAAATAAATTCTATGGAAAATGTTTAAAGATTTATTTATTTATTGGGAGAGAGGGGCCAAGGGAAGAGAGAGAGAAAGACTTCGAGCAGACTCTCTGTAGAGCAAGGAGCCCAAGGTGGGGCTTGATCTCACAACCCTGAGATCATGACCTGAGTGTTAGTTAAATAAAACACTTAACTGACTTAGTTGCCCAGGGGCCCCTGGAAAGTGTTGTCTTTTTTTTAGATTTTATTTATTTATTTTATTAATTTCAGATTTTATTTAGTTAGTTAGTTAGTTGTATTTATTTATTTTATTTTATTTGAGACAGTGAGTGAGCAAGACAACATGAACAGGTAGAGGAGCAGAGGAGAGGGAAAAGCAGACTCCCTGGTGAGAAGGAAGCCCTGGGACTCTGGGATCATGACCTGAGCCAAAGGCAGGCACTTAACTCTCTGAGCCACCCAGGTGCCCCAGGAAAAAGTTTTTAAAAGGAACCTATAAATAGATGTAAGCAAGATAAAAGTTTATGAATGAACTTTTCAACAATAATTGTGTTTTATGTTATACCACCTTCAAAATAGTTTCTAAACTTTTTTGATAACTTGAAACCTCAGAGTTAATACTAAATTAAGTTAAACGATGGCTTTTCACTGAATAGCTAGATCAGTTTCTAAATAAGATCCAACAGTAAAGCATTAGTCGCTGAACATGGGTTTATCTACTTTTGGCTTCTTATTACAGAGGAATTAAAGATATTTGGGTCATTACTAAATATGTCTTGTGCCACATTGAAAGATTTACTATGAAGAAGAATATGCTTCTAGAAATTATGGGATGTATTTATAAATTTGCCAACTCATAGAGTGCTAGCAGATCAGTTCCACCCCTGCTTATTTCTTACTTTTCACTAGGAACTTGCACATTAAGAGTTCTAAGGGTTGAGAATTGTAATCAATATACATAATTAAAACTACTGGAAATAATAAAGGTGAAAGGAAACAGCTGTGTATGAAAAGTGGGTAAGGTAATTAGGATGTGTTTTTTGAATAAGGAAATGTATGGAGGATGTGTTTTTGTTGAGGGAAAAAGAGGGATTTTGTAGAATGATGTACTAAAAAGAGTAGAAAGAGTCGTAAAGTAGAATGACAGATTGTTCCAGAATGTGAAAGAGAAAAATTTAGCACAAAAGATGAGTGGATACAAAATGTTGTAGAAGGTTTGTAGAAAAGAACCACCGGGTAGGAAATTTGATGTGTGGTCTAGCTAGCTACTAGGAGAATGGGTTTCTTTAAGTTTGAAATAGTGAGCCAAAATATCAGAAGTATGCTGGTACAAAATTAGAATTTGATTTCCTCTCTATTAAAAATACAAAGTGTTCTTGGCCTGTTGGTCTGCTCTTTGTAAGGTATTGTGAAGGTATTTGTAAGGTATTCCTTTACATTTTGGGTATCTGCCTAGAAAGCAAAGATTTTGTGTCTTAATGAAATGATATCCTGTGCCTCATTTGTTTTTGCCAGGCCTTTGATTACTTGGGGAAACAAGTCTTCCTAGTATTAAAAGAGCTCAGTTTTGTTCGCAACCATGTAATCATCTTTATTTGCCTTTATAATCTTCTATTGTCACTTTGGTTATATAGATAATTATGCATTATTTCACAATGATCTGTGATCTTATTTAATCAAATGTTCAAACTTTTTGACATTTTGACAACTTTCTAAAAATAAAATTCTAATTGAAGCTTTTTCACCTCAAATTTACTTTGAGGTTTGCCAAAGGTCCCTGGAAAATCTCAAAGGATTGGAGATATAAAGGAGTTGTTAAACTAATTCAATTTGTCATGTTAAATTACATGGGAAGTATTATCAAATAAGAAGTGATGATAAACCTTCTAAATTTTTAATGTATGGACATTCATTTCTAATATAGGTATTCCAGAAACTGAAGTTCCTAGTTATTTATAAGTACTCTCATTGTCTAATGATTACCTTAAATTGTTGTATGCCACAGAAATAACTACATTTTCTTATCAAATGAACTCTCATTAGATTTTCAACCATGGCCATTTGTCTTTTTGTTCTCTATAGAGTGTTATTATTTTACTTTGCAAAAGTTCTTTGTCTTCAGAGGGATTTATGGAAAGGCCCTGACACGTACTCTGGAATCCAGATTTCTGATGACTTTGAAATTGTACTGCTGGACAATTGGATAGGAATTTCCAGAAGTCTAATGGAAAAGTTGTATTCAAAGAGTACAAAAATTGATAACATGAGATTGAATGAACTGATGGCAATGATTATAGTTTTTAGTGTCTCTGTTTGAAAAATTAATGGTTCTTTAATGTTTTGGTTTTCAGGTTTAAGGGAGCTTTTTTTCTCTTTTCTCTTAAGCTATCGATGACCTATAGCAATTTGGTAAAAATGCACTTTCGTAAGCAAAATTGAAACATTTACTTTTTCCCCCTACATGATCCCTCCGGAAACTTATTGAGTGGTCATATTTTCATGGCAGTTTGCAAATGTTCCATAAGACTCTGTTCTTCTTATAACAGGACACAGTCAGAGATATTGGTTACATTACTAAGGCTTTGACTAGAATGTCATCTTTAAGAATGATGTGCATATAATCAGATGTGACCAGACAGTTTTAAGGAACTAAGTTTGACTTTACAGAACCAATAAAGCCTCTTAGAAAAACTACCTGGTTTCTTGCTTACAGGGTTCCAAACTTTACAAGGTGAGTAATAAAGGTCACTTCCTGGCAGACTCAGGAACATTAAAATAACTAGAGGACCTGAGAAAGAAAGGGATTTACCCAAATCTATAGATATTCTAGGAAAAATCTGATGGTCAGCCTTTGGCTTGTCTTCTAAGCCGTGAGATGCCTTTTAAAAGTCCAAGGATGGTGGATATTGTGGAGGGCATGTATTGCATTGAGCACTGGGTGTGGTGCATAAACAATGAATTTTGGAATACTGGAAAGAAATAAAATAAAATGGGGAAGAAAAGGTCCAATCTTGAATTCCCTATGAAAAGTTCCAGCAAAACTACCTTAAAAAGAACCTGTATGACCAGTCACCATTCTTGCTTTTCTTATGTAAACAGGCCAGATTTAATGAAACTAAACTAATTTTGCAAGCAAATTAGTCTGGCTTCAATTAACCTTGACAGAAATCGGTGTAACTATAGAGACAAAAATTATGTTTCAATGGGAAACTCTAGCACACCCTTGTGGGTATTAAATTCTAGTCCTGTTCAGTGTCATTGAGGTTTCGTTATACTTGTAAACTGGACTAGATTCTGAATTGCCCTCATTTTCTCAAATATCTGGCTATGACTAACCAAAATAATATTTCCAATTTTTGCCTGCCTTTCTGACTTGGAATCACTAAGAACAAAGACTGCCCTTGAGCATTGGAGAAAAGGACCAAACCTACCCAGATGGCAGCCAAACTTCAGGGCCTTGAACCTTGGGTCCACATCTCCCAATTAAAAATGCTCCTCTAGACTTTGGAACTACACACCAGCTGGAGATCTAAAATTAAAAATGTCTAGGGAAGTTTCTCCCCAGAAGCAGGCAACACTTTGAAGTGGATGGCTCTCCCAAGATCATGGATCAAGATCAATCGATCCATCGATCTATGTATCTATCTATCTCTATTCCTTGTGCTCCTTTGCTCTTTGCTTTTTCTCTCTATTAATGCATGGGCAGACACCATTCCTTAACCCTGGCAGCTCTTGCTGAGTAAACTGCTAAGGCCATGGCTCCACAACAGAAGTCCCTAAGGTTTCTTACTAAGGTTACTTTGGATAATAGAATTGGTTTAGATTATTTATTGGCTGAACAAGGAGGAGATTGTACAATAGCAAATACTTCCTGCTTTAATTTACCTGGACCAGTGCCTCTGGTATTGTATTAAATACAAGACTTTGGAAAACAGTTCATTGGCTAAAACAGGTCCACACCCCTTTGGATACATTCTTTGATTTATTTGACACCAGCTGGCTTGGCTCTTGAGGGCCCTGACTAAGGCATATACCCTGAGAGTCGTTGCCATGATCTTCCTGGTGTGCTGTATTCTCTCAAAGGTCTTCAAGTACATGTTCATGGCCACCAGCAAGACATCAGATGGTCTCTCAGTGTGCTTAGAGAAAGAGAAATGAGATGAACAATGAGATGAACAGGAAAAAAAGAAAAATTCTTCCACAGACCTCACATCATATGAGTTTCATGATAAGATAAAAACAACTTCACCTTGATGGTGGCCAAGAATGTCACTAATACCAAAGTCTTGGTCTATCTCTCACATATGAGAAATTGACCAAAAGAGGGGAATTGTTATATAGGTTCTAGAAAGAGGCGATTAGATTGAAGTGGTTTAAATGAATTAGTAACTTATGTAAGTAAGCCCACCAAGAGCTAAGCCTTAAATGCTTAAGATTAAGAAATCAAAGCCTACAGACAACCAGTCACCAGCAGCCAACTGAGTTTTCACAAATAAAACAAACACTTATGCTAGATAATCAAATAGTTTCCCGGCTTTGCTTCTGTCTCTTCTCTATAAAATCTTCCCTCCAGCTCCTGTTGGTGGGAGGTCCCTAACCACTTGTGGTTTGGTGCTACCCAATTTTAATCCATCTTTGCTCAGATCAATCCTTAAAATGTTTAATGTGGTTCCTTTTTATTTTTAACAAGACTTGTCTCTGAGTGGTCCCAAGTCCCCTGCACCTGTTTTCTAAGTGCCTCATTTTGAAATCTTTTTTTTTTTTTTTTTTGTGAACTCTAGGTGTATGACTAGATTGTGAGATGGCATGTGAAGCATAAGAATCAAATAATTAAACTAAATAAATCTCCAGCAACATGAAGAGAGCACTTTCATGCCCCGATGATTAGTAGAAGGTTGATTTGACTTCTTTGGAGGGTACACACGTTTGCGGCCATTGACAGAAGAGGAGAGTGGGCAGAAGGTTAACAGAAAAAGCAACGAGGGAAAGGAGTTCAGGAAGGGTTTACTGAGAAATCTGTAAGAGAAAAAGAAAGGCAAAATGCTCTGAGCAGTTTCAAGTGAGTTGGAAGCAGATCCTAAAGAGAGCCAAGGAAATGAAGGGTATGTGGGAAAGAAAAAGATCAAGTGTGTCAGAGGAAAACGAAAATAGGCAGCCGTGGCTTTGACCCGGGGATATCTCTAAATATCCACTTACTCTTAATGAGTACGGCCTAAAATTTATGTTCATTAGAGCAGCTAGATGATTTCATAGACACAGTTGCATTGACAGAAGCTGTTATTTCAGTAGATTCATTACATCATTTTCCAAAAACAACAGTACAGTGTAATGCTGAGAAATGAAGTTTTACAGAAGACTCTGGTTTTCAGCAGGATGGTGTTCCCTGGTACTGCAGGGAGCTGAGCAGTAGGATCTTTGACTGGATTTACCTGGGCTACAGATTGTGGCTACCTTCGAAAGGGACAAGGCTGACAGCATGGAAAATGCATCTGTTTCCTCCCTTGAGCAGCTACCGCCCTTCCATCATTGGTACTGCAAAGAGGAAATCAGTGGTATCCCCCAGCATTGTGACATTTCCTTAGCCTCAGTATTGATTCTCTTTACTCTTCCTGTTAGAACTCCTCACAGTCAGTCGCCTTCCAAATTCCACATTGCTGGGAATTCTTTGGAGGACAAAAGTTCCCAGGACAAAGTTTCACGCTTTGTGTAAACAAAACCTCATTTCTATTATTTCCAATTTAGCCATGAGCAATTAGGCTGGAAACACAGATGTGACGCATATTTGTGATGACTTTGCATATCCTCTCTGACACAACCTTCCTTCTCTTGGGGATCAACAGAACCCTTACTGGTGTGTATGGATATCTTTGTGGCCCTCCTCCATTCTTGCATGATTAATTCGTTTGTCAGCTTGATAATGCAGAGTTTGTCAGCACAAGGCTGGGGTCTCCATTCTAAATTCAGTTTTTTGTGTTTTATTTATTTATTTATTTTTGTCCGGAGCAAAACTCTAGATGATACTTGCTGCTTTGAGGAACATTAGCTGCTCTAGTCTTTTTTTTTTTTTTTTTTTTAAGATTTTATTTATTTATTTGACAGACAGAGATCACAAGTAGGCAGAGAGAGAGGGAAGTAGGAAGGAAGGGAAGGAGGAGGAAGAGGAGGAGGAAGAGGAAGATGTCAAGAGGATGTGAGAAAAGAATGAAGAAAAAAAAATGTAGGAAAACTCCAGAGACTCCAGAGAGATTAGTTTTTATTGTCAGTACTTGAGGATATCTACAAATCTTGCAGTCACTTGGAAATAACTGGAATTAAACTGCCATCAGAAAAAACAAACAAAAACAAAAAGCATAGAATGGTCCAGAGATTATATAAATATCTAAGAGAATGCCTTGTCCACATCTTCATTAACTCTTTCCCTGACTCCTGGTATTAATAATGACTAAACAGGAAACAAGTCTATCCAGAGGGGTTGATGAGGGAATTGAGCAGAAAAGAGCAAGTTACTAAAAAACAGTGCTTGTTGGAGGAATGAGTGAGGAGATAAAATAGTAACCAAAGGACTCCAAAGATTCCAGACCCATTGGCAAGATTGCCCTGCATGTGGGGAGAGGTGTGGGGGTATTGTAACCAATGGAGTTCAAGGAATTCTGTGCTTTTGGCAGGTCCCACCCTGGGGTGAAATGGATTAGGTTGATCCTTTCAAACATTCCATTCAAATTATTCTTTGTTTGATTCCATGTTCAGCCAAAATCTCTCTCTGATTATGCTCTTTCTTCCTGTGAAGCTCAGCCCCCAGTCATTGTGTGCTGACCCCACAGACCTGGAACATGGAAATGCTTGTAGCGTTCTTTGCATTGTAAGTCAGTATGTTGGCGCTCCCTTCCTATTGCTGTGTTGTTACAGTTATATAAATAATATGTGTATGGAGTCACACAGATTACAAGAATATCTCTGCGGCATGCTGGTATATACATCAGTCTTGTCAGCTTGCTTAAGGTGACTCTGCCCTAAAGAATTAGATGCATCATCATAGTGTCTACAAAGTCAGGTGACTCTGTCCAGAATGTTTGGGCTAGACCCAGAGGTAATAAATGCTTACCCGCTTGATTTTTAAGGAGACAGCCTGCTGATGTCCTAGGCTCTGAAAGCAGAGAGTCCAATTGTGTCCACACAAGAGCTAAAGCATTGTTTCTTCTAGTCAGTAAAGGGACTGGACTCCATAAGTGTGTGAGAGACCGTGTAGCTACAGTCCCTGGGCTCAGCGAAAAGCATCCATTCTTCTCTAACACTATGATGGTAGCTTATAGCAAAAGAGCATTTGCCAAGCACTGTACAAAGATCTTAGAGAAGGCTGTGCCATTGACCCATTTTACAGATGAGGAAACCAGGATCCAGAGAGGTTGAGGGTCTCCTGCAGTGGTGTGGTCAGGGATTCAACACACCAGGCTGCCTTTCTCCGAAGCCCATGTGCTCACTGAGTCCCTTATTCCAATGACTTATTTCTTTTCTTCTTAAAAATATTCCTTTCATTACAGGATGGCATCGTTGAAGCCAGTGGCTTATGGTCAACCTAACTGACTAAACTGCTTCATGCCAGAAGGATGCTGTGCTCCCTGTTTATCGGGTGTAATGTCACTGCAGGCCCACCATGCCTGCTATGGCTTCCTGGGGCTGAGAGTTCACTGCCTTTAAAATAGAACGTGGCAAGGGCCCCTGGGTGGCTCAGTGGGTTAAGCCTCTGCCTTCGGCTCAGGTCATGATCCCAGGGTCCTGGGATCAAGCCCGCATTGGGCTCTCTGCTCAGTGGGGAGCCTGCCTCCTCCTCTCTCTGTCTGCCTCTCTGCCTACTTGTGATCTTTGTCTGTCAAATTAAAAAAAAAAAAAAAATGGAAGCACTGGCTGATGGGCGCTGTGGATGTGGGGGAGGATGCAAAGAGCCTTATTTTATAAAAGGGCCACAGGTTTGTTATTTTTACTTCAAGTTTTGCTCATAAATTCATCATTATCAGGAATGTTTTAGCTCTACTTCGACTATAACCACTCTCAGGTAGAATTTCTGATTCTGCTGCTCTTTATTTTTCCACAGAAGATAAATATTTATCTGTACTTAATATTCTCACAAACTCCTGGGCCGTTATAGACAGTTCTGCTCTCATCTCCACATGACTCAGAGCTCAGCTACATTCTTTCTATAGATCCAAATTGGCCTGGACCTCTGAGTGTATACTATATTATGCAAATATAGCCGCAGTGTGTGATGTCTTCTGGGGACCTCCAAGTGAATGGGCAGGTTTGCAAAAATTGCATTGCTATGACACAACTCCAGAGCAGAAATCTCTCAGACATGGAAATATAAGGCCAGAGAGCCTACTGCCTCTTTCCAGAAACAGATATTTGGCAGTAAGAAGGATTTTATAGGTGAGGAAACAGGAACACAGAAACCATTTGATTTGGCCCCATCATTAGCTAGTTTTTGGCTGAGTACATAGGAAGTATTCAGTACGTATTGATGGAGTGAATAAATGAAGGAATGGATGATAAATGCATGACTGGCAACTGTCTCACTCTTCTATATTCTAAAATATAACCCAGGTAACATCTCTTCCTGCTCACAGTCGTCCAGTGGCTTTCCACTATTCTTGGTGTAACATGGAAATGCCTTCTCACAATCTACCTCTGTGATCCCTACCTGCCCTTCAGATCCAGCCGCCTTACCCCCGTTTTCCTTAATCATAACTCCAACCCTGCTTGCCCTGCTGTTCCTCAAATAAGCCAGTGCATTCCTATCACAGGATCTCCATGTGTGGCAGTCCTTCTGCCCGGAAGCATTTTTCTCAGAGCTTCACAAGACCAACTGTTTTATTTCATCAGGTGTCAGCTCAGTGGCGCTCATTCACACAGCCATTAGGTTTGTCTCTCCTCAAGCCAAATCCTCAATATGGAGTTTATCGACAGCCACATCTCCAGCACCCATGTATGCACCCGGTACTGGGAACACAATGAATATTCAAGTGATATTTGGTGAGTAAATTAATGAAAGCACACTGTCTCCACAGTAAAATATTATATGATCTTCTGAGTGGATAGTTCAATTTACAAATAAGTAAAACAACGTGAGTACAAAACAGAGTCTGTCAGATACAAAACACAGAAATGTGACCACTTGTAACTACTAGTTTTTGTGTGAGCCATCTCTTGAATTTGAAGCTATCCAGATTCACAACTCAAAAATGCATGTTTTTCTACAGTTGCTTATATTGTGGTATAGAATGATACACATTATGTGTAGAGAATGATGGCCAATACATTTCTCACTTACCTGCCTTTTTATGAATATTGGGGTAAGAACATTTCAAAAGAGATCTACTCGCTTAACAAATGTTTGGATACACAATACTAACAAATTATAGATATCATTCAGGTATGGGTGCCATGTTGCAGAGCAGATTTCTAGAATTTATTCATCTTGTATAACTGAAACTTTATACCAGCTGAAAAGCAACCCCATTTTCCTCTCCCCTCTCCAGTCCCCAGAAAGCATCATTCTAGTTTCTCCTTCTATGAATTTGATTATTTTAGATACTGCTTTAAGTGGAAACGTGGTATTTGTCCTTCTGTGACTAGTTTATTTCACTTAGCCTAAATGCCTTCTGGGTTCACTTATATCAAGATTTCTTCTTTTTTAAAGGCTAAATAATATTCCATTCTCTCGCTCTGTCTCTTTCACACACATATACACTCGTATACCTGCCCATATCTTCTTTATCCATTCATCTATTGGTGGACACTTGGGTTGTTTCTGTGTCTTGGCTATTGTGAATAATGCTTCAATGAACATGGGGGTATGGAAGACATTTTTCTGAGATAAGGATTTTATTTTCCTTAGGTATACACCAAGAAGTGGGATTGCTGGATCATATGGTAGTTCTATTTTTACTTCTTTAAGGCATCTCCATACTGTTTTCCATCCTGATTTCACTAATCTCCATTCCCACCAACAGTGTAGCGAGGTTCCAGTTTCTCCACATCCTCGCCAACACTTACCTCTGTCTTCTTGATACCAGCCATTCTAAAAAAAAAAAAGCAAACTTTAAAAAAGATTTTATTTATTTATTTGACACAGAGAGAGTGAGGCAGTAGGCAGAGAGGCAGGCGGAGGGGGGGGGGGAGATGTAGGCTCCACCTAGATCCCAGAACCCTAAGATCATGACCTGAGCCGAAGGTGGAGGCTTGACCCACTGAGCCACCCAGGCGCCCCGATACCACCTGTTCTAACAGATGTGAGGGGGTAGCTCACTGGAGTTTTGATTTTCATTTCTCTGATGACTAGCATTTCCTCATATACTATTTGGCTACTGTCCTTGCTTCTGTTGCTCCCACAGAGACCTGTTTGCCACTGGCTCTAAAGGAAAACCAATCTCAGTTTCATAAAGTCACAGGACTTTTCTCATCTAGTTGGCCTTGACCCCCTTCAATTGGCAACATTTGCTTAGAATGAATTCATTTAATTGTTGTTTATGCAAACATCAGTGCAGAGCTAGCTTCCCCTATGCATTCTGCCAATCATTCATGGGTTCCACAATAAGAGAGGCACAACCCCTGCTTCTAGAAGGGCATGCACACGGGAAAGAACAAGACTGGGAGGACAGTGGAAGGCAGAGCAGCACACACATATGGCAAGTGGAGTTTTCTGTTGTTGCCCCAGGCCTCTTGTTTCATCACAATGCATTGAGCTTGCAGCCCCAAGCCTGAGAACCAGCTCACAGGACAATACTCTTCAGAAAAGGATCTAGGCAGAGAACAAGGCACAAGGCTGTGGCATTCTCCTGGAGATATGTCACTTTGTCTTACTTTAAAACACTTCTCCCACCACTTCTCTCCAGAGACTCACCAGGGGAGCTGATCTCTATGGACCTGCTCTGGCTGCCTTTGGCCTAGCCAGTCTCCCTTGTCAAGTAGGGACTCCCCCAACCCTGCTCAGCAAGCTTTGGGGCAAGTGTCCCCTGTCCTGCCCTCTCCCAAGGGCCCCTGCAGCTGCAACTTGTTACTTCTTGGCCTGCAGCTGGGACTGGCCCAGAGCACGGCCAGTGCCTTCCCTGCAACCATGGAGATGTTGTGGTCCCAGATTTGTTTTTCTCCTTCTTGTGGCTTTTCAGGAGAGAGAAGCTTTAAGGTTACTTTGGCCTTCTGGGTTAAACATAAGAAGAAGAAAGAGGAGGAGGAGAAAGAAGGAGGAGGAAGGAGGAGGAGAAGAAGGAGGAGAGGGAGAAGGAGATGAGGAGGAGTGGGAGGAAGGGGAAGAGAAAGAAGTCATTTCCCAATTCCTTTGGTTGCATTTTAAGAGACAGAGGAAGAGGGTATCTCCCCAGTATGAAGAAGATTCCAGTCCTTCTCAGGGCCATCCCAGGAAGGAGGAGTGTGGGCTGGGCGGTGTTGATGTGGCTGGGAAACAGTTCCTGCTTTGCTTGGTAGAGAACTCAGATGTCAGCTTCACCTGCACTCCTAGCCCGGCTCTGTTCCGCCTGGCTGCCTGACCTGCACCACTTTCCTCTGGGGTGTAACATTGAAATAAAGCCTTTCTCACAGGGGATTAAGTAAATTCATGCCTATAAAGTGCCCAGAACGGTGATGGGCACACAGCCTGTGCTCTGTGACTATTAATTATTGACATTATATGGGTTTTGCCATGCTTGTGGTTTCCTGAAACAAAACTCAGAAGAGTTAGTAGTTTAAAAACTCATATAAGTTACTCATAATTTCCATCACAATAAGAAAGCCTGGATTACCCCTTTTTTAGAGAAAAAAGATGTTGGAAAGACATCAGTTTGATTCAAGATGTGTCCAATTTCTGCCCAGAAATAGGTGGTCATCCAGAGATGGAAGTATGATTGATTGTTTCCTCTTTAAGCTCCTTCCTTACTGATACGTTACTCTAAAATGGAATGGGCAATAAGGAGTTAAAACCTAGAAAACACTCGAGTATTTGGAACCTAGCTTTCCTTCTCCTGGGCAGTTTTATTTGTACTTTGAGATTCTCATTTCCTGACAGAAAGAAAGAAAGAGGAAGGAAAAGAGAGGAGAGGAGGAAGGAAGGGGAGGAGGAAGGAAGGGAAGGAGGGAAGGGGAGGAGGAAGGAAGGGGAGGAGGGAAGGAGGGAGGGAGGGAGAGATTTAGAGTAAGAAATATTGCACAGAAACCTGTATTTAGCTTAACTGAAATTCAGGGTCTCATATCTCTCTTCAGTAAATATTTTAGAACATGAAGTATACAGAAAAGGACGAAAATAAGAAACCAAATACCCATATCACCACGTCCACAGCTAATGGTTAATGATTTCTCTTATTTGTGTCTAACCATAAAAACAATAAGAACTTGTGTCCAGTGCTGACTATGCACTGGTTCCCTTTCTTCACCATCAACAGCTTCACGTTAAGTTTGAGAAGCAGCAGATGTGGATCTCCCGTCTTTTTTATACTTTCATACACATGTCTAAACATGCATATCCACGAACACTTTAGAGTATTTTTTAAAAGATTTTATTTTTTAATTTATTTGACGGAGATCACAAGTAGGCAGAGAGGCGGGCAGAGAGAGAGAGAGGCAGGAAGCAGGCTCCCTGCTGAGCAGAGAGCCCGATGCGGGGCTCGATCCCAGGACCCTGAGATCATGACCTGAGCTGAAGGCAGAGGCTTAACACACTGAGTCACCCAGGTGCTCCTTTCGTGTGTATTTTTAAGTTTTGTGAATAACATGATGTTGTATGTATAGTTAGGGAACTTCCCTTTTCTCACCCAATGTCATTGGTCCGTCTAGCCTTGTTATAAATAGCTTTAATTTCTTTCTTCTAACTGCTCTCTCTTAGTCTGTATGTTAATACATCACATTTTTTTTCTGTATCCATCAGATGAACATTTTTACAAATCATGCTTCAGTGAACCTTTACACATCTCATGCTCATATTTGAGAATTTCTTTAGATGATGCATTTAGGAGTTGAAACGTTATAGATACTCACTCTTATTAGATGACCAAAAAATGTTCTCTGAATCACCTATGCCATTTAAATGAGATAAATTGCAGATGACTTGCAGCATGGACCAACTGTGACAGAAGGAGAATCGTCAATTGTTACCGAAAGTACAAACGCACTTACTTTTTGCCCCAGTGATCCCACGCCTGAGAATTTGTCCTGCAGGCATCCCTACGCATATTTTGTGGTGTATGAGCAAGATTATTTACTACAGCGTTGATGATGTCATCGAAAGACTAGTGGGTAATCTACCCAATGATCCATCAACAGGAAACAGGTTAAACGATTTTGGTGTATTCACAAAATTGAATATTATGCAGTTATAAAAACTCAAAGTATTCTTTGTGAACTAACATTGGAAAATGTCTCTAGGATACATTTTAAAAGGCAAAGTGCAGAAATAGCGTGTGTTAGTTTTTGTGTAAGAAAAAGGAAAATAACATGTACTTACTGGTCTCTGCATACAAATTTTTTTTTTTTTTTGCCATAAGTTGAACTAATAAAAGTAGTTGCCTACAGTTGGGAATGGAGTATGAAATGAGTCAGAGGGCAGAAACAGAAGCGAGATTTCCCAATTATATTTTATATTGTTTTGATTTTTAAACCATGTGAAAGTACGACTCATTAAAAAAAAAAAAAAGACCTGCATGAGTGTACATTTTCCCCCATCATCGCCGAAACTCATGTTGTTCAGTTTTCAACTTTTGGGATTTTCTACATTGATCTGCATTAATTTCTCTTCATTATTCTTTAGTAATAACAACAACACTAATAACAATAAGCAGGTGATGGTAATATGAGTCCATAGTCACATGGCACACAGTTCACTGTGCTACCAAGGCGCAACGAGATCGTGGCTATTGTTATTTCCGTTTTACAGATGAGAAAACTCAGAAAGAAAGATGCCCAGGGTGCCTGGGTGGCTCAGTTGGTTAAGCGACTGTCTTCACCTCAGGTCAAGAACCTGGAGTCCTGGGATGGAGCTTCGCATTTGGCTCCCTTTTCTGCAGGAAGTCTGCTTCTCCCTCTGGCCCTCCCCCAACATGTTCTCTTTCTCTCAAATAAGTAGTATCTTAAAAAAAAAAAAAAAGAAAGGTGCCCAAAGTGATTGTTTTAGCCTAAATTCTCCTTTGACTTATATTAATATTGCTTGTATTAATATGAAAATTATATTAACACTGCTCTGGTGCCTTTTGGGGGGACAGGTATTTATGTAAGATATATTTTTCCTTGTATTTATATTCAGCCATTTTATATTTTGAAGGGAATAGCTCATGAATACTTAGAACTGGAGTTTTTAAAACATCATCTTTTAATTGATAGACCCCAGTTATACTTATTATGCTATTGATATTTATTTATTGTTTCGATCATATTTTATGTTTTATGTTTAGGATCTTCTTCTTGCTTGACTTTTCATATTTCTTGAGATTCTGATGGATAGATTACATTTTTATTAAATTTTCTGTTTTCTTCTTATCTCCCATTCTTCCACTTTGGAAATTATGCATTTTGTTTACCAGTTATCAATTTCCTTCTAAAGTGACTGCTCTTTGTAAATAATAATAATAATAGGTTTGAAACGTTTTTAATTTTTACTCTTGTATAAATGATATTCATTTGTATATTACATAATGTAAACTGTAATTATATGTTCCCTGAATACTTTGAAGCTTGTAGTCTTTTGTCTTAGGTTCCATATTGCTACTATTGAGAATCATCAGTTGATATCATTTCTTTGTAAGCTCTGTTAGCTTTTAGGATTTTCTCTTTATCTCAGGATTATGTCTTTTCACTGCATTGACTGAATAGTTTGGTGTTTTGGTTTTTCTTTATGTTTTCTCCAAAACCTCCCAACTGTCCCTGAATGGAAAACATTAGGGCTTTCACTTTCAGATCTGGGGCATTCTGAGCCATTATTCATTTGAACACTGTCTCTCTACCATCCTCTCTAGTCTTTCTTTCTAAATCTGTATGAAGCTCGAACTGCTTGATCTCTCCTCTTTGCCTTGCCTTCTCCCCCTGTTTCCAAGATTTCATCACTCTAAAATGCTTTCTGTGATTTTCTTAGTCTTATGTTTCACCTTAAAAAGTTGTGTCTTCATCCCTCTTCATTGATCAGTTTAACTCACCTAATGACACTTTCATTTTTTGTTTGTTTGTTTGTTTGTTTGTTTTGTATATACACAGGTCTCTGTGTTTTGGGTTAGTGTCTGCCTATCAGTAGTGAGGATAGTGATGCTGTTGGCTGTAAATGCCTGGGGCATTCACCTGGGCCACTGCCCTTTCAGGGTTATTGTAGCTGAATTGGCCCCTGATGTTCTTACCATGACTGCAGTACTATTACTCCCAAAACCTAGGGGGCACACGCACACCCAGGACCACAGGGCAAGGTCACAGGATGCATTTCTTGAAGAACACCATATTTATTTCATGAAATGAAAAATTTCCCATGACATCTATTTTTATATGTGAATTGTTGTTTGGTGACTCTGTTGATCTTTTTATGCTGCTAGACTACCTACCTCATTTGCTTCATAATTCTCGTCTTCGAGTCCATCTGTGGGAATTTTTCCCAGTTAATGGGACAGTTTTCCTTCTGCTTTCACCTTAGCTCTGTAAAGTATGTGGCTTGAGACTGGATTTTAAACTCTTCCTGCCAGAAGGATGTCAAAAATTCAGGCCTTGAATTATACCTGGTTTTAGGTTTAAGTGTCAAATCTGCTTCTACTGCTGGGAAGTCCTCCAGTCTTCATACATAGGAGGCAGCTTGGTTCCCACACCCAGCTTCTGATAGAGTGACTGCCACACAGTGAGCATTCGGCCCCTGTCCCCCCTGTGCCTGTAAGACATTAGCACCAAGGGCAATGCTCCTTCTGACCTTTAATCCCTGCTTCTTGATATGAGTTTGATCTCTGGTCCTGGTCCACAATGTGTCTTTTTTTCTTTTTAAGATTTTATTTATTTATGTATTTGTCAGAGAGAGCGAGCACAGGCAGGCAGAGTGGCAGGCAGAGGCAGCAAGAGAAGCAGACTCCCCGCTGAGCAAGGAGCCCGATGTGGGACTCGATCCTAGGACACTGGGATCATGACCCAAGCCGAAGGCAGTGGCTTAACCAACTGAGCCACCCAGGCGTCCCCACAGTGTGTCTTCTAAAGCATTTAGTCCATGATTTGTGATTGTATTGAAAACTTTAGGTTCCAACAGTGTCCAATCTGCCATCTTGAATTTTCTTTGCATCCTAGTCCCAGAGTTTTCTTCTAGAAGGAGAAACATATTTTAGATGAGGATCATAATGAAGGCGCACTTGGCCATAGTTTGGAGCGGGGATTGTGTTTGTCGGGTGGTCGTGACAGACACAAGCACACAAGGCCTCACTGCAGTTCTTACCCTGCTGTAATGCTTTTATTCTGGATTTGCACAAACAGAAATGTAAAGTGTGTCTTGGTGGTGGTGGAAGGGGGTGATGTGTGCCCCTTCTCATTGTGGCCCACACTGTTCTTTGTCCTGTTTGCTTCATGGTAAAGAAATTATTTTTTGTAGCTATGCCTTGAGCAAAAGTCAAAAAGGGAAACCAAAACGTTTTTAAGAATATGTTTCAAAGAACAAATAAACCAAAAAAAGTGAGAGCGCATTTCTGCATGGAAGTAAGGAGGGTGTGTGTGTGTGTGTGTGTGACGTACAGAGTTGCCTGTAGAGTCCAAAGAGTCAGGCCCCCCACATGGCTCCTTGCTCTTGGGCTGTCTTTGCAGGCTGTGGTGTTTGTATCCCCCTTGCAGACTTAGCCTCAGATGGACCGAGTTGCCCATCAATTTGCAGAAACTCTGTTCTTGGGGGGAGAGATTCTTAGTGATTGAGAAATATTCATTTTAACTCTTTACATCATTACCTGAAAATGGATTTTCATGTGAGCATATGTGTAAACGGTTGATAGATCTTCTCACCGATTAACAGTCTGTTACACATTGCTTTGGGAATGGGATTGATTTCACTATTTGACTCTTCTTTCCTCCATTAATATTTTGATTTTTTTTTTTCTTCAAGTCTAGTTGGGGCTAGTTGGGGCAAGTAAATTGGGGCAAGCAGGCAGAAAATACTACTAAGTAGGGAGAGAGGGAAACAAAAATGACTGCGTGAAAAAACATCAGAGTAAATGAGCTCATTTATCCCTATTTACACTCTGCCAGCACCCATGTTTGAAGGGGATATTAACCAATAACTACAGGAACCCAGTGGGAATTCTCTCCAGGAACAGGATGAACTTTGTAGGTAAACTGGGGTCACTCATTGGCTGTGCCTCCTCATGGCCATGTTAAAGGGAAGATTCATTTCACCTCTTTAAAGCCATGTTATCATATGTAAAATGAAAACAGTGCAATCAGCCATATTGCCTCTGGAGCTCCTGACACACAGTGGGAGCTCAATGTCATCATGATTATTGGGGGCGCAGCAGTACTCCACATTGGCCCATATAACAATAGCATAGCTACTAAAAATGGACAATAATATAAATAAATATGGTGTTTTAGAATATACAATGTATTTCCCAACACATGTTTGTTGACTTCTCTCCTCCTGCATAGAAGTAGAATGAAGAATTAGATTCTGAGGTATAGAGTTAACGAAACCCATTGTGGTAATGATTTCACAATCTATATGTATATCAAATGACTGTATGTTGTGTACCTTAAACTTATATGTTTATATAAGCTTATATATCAAGTGTTATAGGTCAGTTATATTGCAGTAAAACTGAAAAAAATGGAATTATACTATGACAACAAGAGAAGAAAATCTTAAAATCTGAGGTGTCCTAAGAAGTATGATGAACTACTAAGAAAGACGGTGGACTTCTCTTTCCTGAAAATCTCTAGAAAGTTTTCAAGGCTGCATGGACACATTGGGTCCTATAATGGCTCCCTGAATTCTTTTTTTTTTTTAATATTTATTTATATATTTTATTTTAGAGACAGAGTACGCATGCACACATGCTGTGAGGGGAGGTGGAGGGGCAAAGTGGGGGGAGGGAATCGTAAGCAGACTCCCCACTGAGTGCAGAGCCTGACATAGATATCAGTCTCATGACCCCGAGATCAAGACCCAAGCTGAAATCAGGGAGTCATACGCTTAATCAACTGTGCCACCCAGGTGTCTCCCAAACTCAGTTCTTAATCTGACTTCTTCCTGTCTCTAGCTGTGTCACTGCTTTCAGATCCAAGCTCTCTCTTCCGTGAAAGCTGTTTCTTTATTTCATTCCAGGTGTTTGGCTTTTGCTGGGACTTTTCTCCTACTGTCTCTCTTTGCTTTCCTTGCACCTATCCTCCATTAGCCAATAATAACGGTAATAATAGCAACGACAATCATAAGGAGGGCGGTCGTGATTGTGTTGGACTTGGACATCAAGGAACGGAAGCTAATGTAAGCCGGGTAACTTGCCCACCGTCCTATAGCAGCTGCAAGCAGCATTAGGACTTGAACACACATTGCTTGCTCTAGATGTTAAATGTAAAATGAAATAATAATCTCCATGCATTAATGTGCCAGATAGTCCTTCGTTCTCTTATTTTCTGATGGGTGCTTTCCTCACTTCTACAGATAAGGAAATTTGGATTGTGGGAATCATTTGCTTAAGGTCAAAATCTTAGTAACTGAAAGCGTTAAAACTTAACCCACCAGATCTGTGTTGATGACAACGCTCTATGCTTTTTCACTGTATTGGACCTTCACCACCTTTGAAGGTCTAATCTTCTCTTAGAAGCCATCTCTGTTAGACTTTCTTTTTCTGAAATTTTATGGTCTTTTACTTACCTGTTTTCTACTATTGAAAATAACTATTTGGAATTTTCTTTAATATTTTTCTGATGTTCCATCATTTACAGATTTAAAAAAAAAAAAAGGCTTATTGAGCCTGGGAATACCCTGAGGCACACACAGAGTGTTTCTTGTGTTGTACGGAGGGCCACTGGGCACAGGCCAGGAGCTCAATTTATTTTTCTGTAAATTGATTGATTCATTGATTGATGATTGCTAAATTCCTGCAGATTTGATGCCCTCCTCCCATAGGATTTTGGATAAAATGAGTGTATTTCTGGATTAATGCATTTTCATTAAAACAACAATATTTCTGGATGAATGGATTTTCTATAACAAGTATTTAGCTCACTAACCTGAGGAAAGGATGAGGCTGCTTTTAAACTTGAACCAGAGGGAGAACTGCAAGGGGCCTCACTCCTGCTGGGGCAGAGGTCTATGGAATACAGCTGCTGTCTGGGTCAGGATGTGTCACTTGCTCATTTATATACACAGGAAGGGCAGACATTTCTTATAAACCTTAGTCTGAGAGAGCCTGAGTCCTTTGTAAGAATCATCTACTTTTCTCCCCACCTCAAACCTTTGACATACCTGTAACCAAAGTTTTAATAGGCCAAGGAACTTGCTCAAATTCACAGACCTATTAAATAGTTAAGCCACGATTTGATTCTTGACCCATCTGACTGCAAAAACAGTTAGCCACTCTGTTCCACTGCCTGGCCTGGGGAAAGTATCAGCAGGCAAGGGGTACACTTGGAGCTTTCTCTTGCCTGAGTCAGAGAAGCAAGGAGAATGTGTATAGGGCAGGCCGGATGAGGAGCCCGTTCTCAGAAATAGTCGTGAAAGGCCCAGGCTCTGAAATCTGGAGTTGGGATGGGGGCCAGGAAATTAAGCGTAGAAACCACAACCTGTTCACATCTATAAGGCCTCTGCAAAGCTTCCATGTTTCCATGTTATCTTCTAGGGCTTCTAACTCTGGCATTCCAGCTATCCTAGAGCTCTGGGACTTTGCACCTGTGTTTCTTCTTTCTGAAACTCTCTCCATGTCACCCGCACCACACATGCACCTGTGCACATGTGCACACGCACACATGCTACCCCTTTGCCTAGTTAGCTCCTTCTCATTTCTTAGACTCCAGATCAGGATCACATCTTCAAGGAAGCCTCCCCTGATGGCCACCCATTCAGTCCCCACCCCATTTTTTCATCTGTTACCTGCCCTTCCAGGAATGGGTTCTTTCCTTCCCTAAATTTGCAGTTGAACAGTTATCCATGTGAGTATTAGATTAATGGTTCTTCTTCGCTTACCCTATTACAAGCCCCTTGAGAATAAGACATGAATGTTTTTGCTCTTTCTTCTCTGTCTGCCACCTGGCAGTGTAAAATTATAGGTGTTCAATGGCTATTTGCTCAATGAGTGAATACCTAAATTAATTCAATGTTCTACGGCAAGTGTGTGGATTTAAGCAAGTTGCTCTCTGAGCTTCACTCTCTAGTGTTCAAAGTGGAATGAATACTCCATCTGAAACGCTCAAAGTGCCTGGTACACTAAGGTGTTCTAGAGACAGGCTTCATGTTGGTACTATTTCCCAACTGGGAATCACCTGATGGCAGAGTTCACACTTCCTGTGTGATCTGCATGTTTTTTTCCACTTTTTATACCTGCTTCTGTATCTTAGCCTCCTTAATCCTTTCCCTGCACCCACTGATCTTTCCCCCATTTTCAGGAGGGTGAGAGATGAGTTAACAGGCCAAAATGCTGGTGGACTCTCTTAGGGTTACATGGAACTGAGTGGAATTCTAAACTCTGTAATTCATTGGCCAAAAATTTCAGACTTGTACGCAGGAATCATTATTGAGGCCAATACATTTCCTTGTTCCAGACCCCAGAGCCTTCTGGGACTTATTTTAAGACTGCTTTTATATTTGAGACAGGAGGAAAAGCTGTAGAGGGGCATCGTTCATATTGATATCTGTGAATTCTTTTAAGACTTTATGGTTGAGGGGCACCGGGGTGGCTCAGTGGGTTAAAGCCTCTGCCTTCCTCTCAGGGTCCTGGGATTGAGCCCCATGTCTGGCTCTCTGTTCGGCAGGGAGCCTGCTTCCTCCTCTCTCTCTGCCTGCCTCTCTGCCTACTTGTGATCTCTGTCTGTCAAATAAATAAATAAAATCTTTAAAAAAAAAAAAGACTTTAGGGTTGAATTAAAAGTTTCTATCTGGGCAAGATGCTCTACTATATTAAAGGCTGGTCTTCTTATCTTCCTGTCTTACTTTTCCCACCCCCTTCTCCTTCCTCCACACCCCCTCATACACACACACACACACACACACACACACACACACACCCCTCCTCACCATTCATCCTTCATGAATATTTGACTGTTCTCTTTCATTGCTAACCTTGAAGGTCAAGAAGGGCCATCATCAGCTTTCCAACCTGCCCACACACCTGTCATCTCACTTGGAGGCCTCTGGGATAGGATGTTTTAACCCAAGAAGATTCTCACGGGACCTGAGCAGAGCTGTGAATAGTTATGGGCCTAGCAATCAAAATAAATGCTGATTTTATTTTGGTGTATTTTGGACTTTGACATAGATCTCAGAATCAAGGGATTTTAAGGCAGGGAATGAAAAGGTAAGAGAAACACAGATGTTGCCATTTCTTGGCATAGCGAATCATTTTCAAATAAATTAGGAAAATTAGAATTACCTTCTAATGTTTGCATCTCAGTCACTTTATTATTGTTGTTTTTCCTTGCTCTAACATGGTACATTTGGGGGGGGGTGCCTTGTTTTAAAGACCTTTCTAATACCTCCTTTTGCACTTTTTTGCACATTCTCTTCTTGTTAGAGATTCCTCAAAGCTGTCCCTGGTATATGGATCTGAGGAAATGCTAAAACCTCAGAACCCCAGCAGGATTTTAAATTGGGGTCCAATGAGGGATTAACACTGAAATAAAAACTCCCCCTTTAAAAACTCTTTATTTCCTCATTTTTTCTCACATGCCTGGTTTTAAAGACAAACAAGAGAAAACTAAAGTCCTTTCTGGCTGTGGTTTCAGTTCTCACCGCCGTGCCTGAAGGTCGGTGGACCCTGAGTCTGCTCTACTGACCGGACGTTTCTGAAATAGCCCTACTATCAGGTAGATCAGATTGTTGGCAAAAACTCCGGCACCAAAGAGACCCAACAAATACATTTCATCACACTGACCCTGTCCTAACAGCACGTTGATGTGGATAACCTCATGGGAATGGAAGCTGAGAAGGAGCTATTTCAAGGCTGTCAGTTTCTTAATCTCTGCTCTGTTCAAAATGCAAGCGGGCTGCTTCTTTTTTTTTTTTTTTTTTTTTTTAATGCTCACAGCAGTAAAACCAAACTGGGGGATTTTATAATCCTCAGGATGAGAAGGTAGAGAGGAAAGTGAACAGGAGAAATCCCACCAAAAAACAAAACAAAACAAAAAAACACTTCAGTTGTAGTAGAAGAAAATGAATAAACACCTTTAAAAAGAAAAAAAAAGTGCATTGGAAATTCACCCAAACTCAATTATAGGAGGGCAAAAAATAACTTTTATTTGAAGCACCAACACTCAGTTCTTTGTTAAAACTAGAGCAACACCCTGCAGACTTGAAGGCTCCTAAGTTATCAGGGAGCTGTTTCCTGGGAATATGCTCGCCCGTTCTATGCAGCCTGCTTAATAAAGGCAAAATGAGCAGTGCAAATCAATTCTGTAAAACGGATGAGTGTTCCATGCTTTGTTCTAACAATGATGATATTGATGTAATGGAAATTTCAGGATCTGTCTGATCAGCTCTGCCTGAGCCTTGTTGGATGGCTTTGGGGAAGGGAGGGTGTCAGCGGGAATCTCTGACTTTTCTTTCCAGAGCAAAGGGATCTCCCGGCCCCCTCAGAGTCTCTGTGTTTTAACCAACCTGCTGGGATGACAGCACTCCATGGAGACTCTCTCTCCCCGGACTGTGGACTAGGGCTATCACAGTGAGATAGGGGTGTGCCCTTGAGCCACAGGACGGGAGGACTGAGACTTGCTTATCTTGACACTGGTTCTCCAGGGCGGTAGCAACGGGGTGGAGTCCATGGCCTTAGTCTCCTGGCTATCTGCTGCGAGCCTGCCTGTGACCCTGGGCTCCTTCTGTCCCCTCCATCTTCCTAACTGAAGGGGGTGATCAAAAGAGAATGGGACTCCAAGTGGTTTACAGAATGTCAGAAAGGAGACCCTTGGTCTCCTTTCTCTGTTAGTCATTACCAAATGGATCTCAACAGGCAATTAAACAGTGTGGTAGCTTTCTTATGACTATAGAGTGATTCCAAACCTATTGAACAATTTTTTATTGTGATTTATTTGTGTTCCTTAATTGAAACAGAATGGTACAGCGTTCTATAATAATGGTCCCAAGCCCTACAGCTCATAATACCATGCAATGCTCCTTTTTTCTTTTATGGGGTCTGGCTATTTAAGTTTGTCCTAACTACTTGTATGTCGGAGTGTGACATTCCAGATTGGATACAACTCAGAGAGCCCTGCAATGCTCATTTCTAAATCCAATCCTCGCAGCCTTGTTATCTTTGTCAGAACAACCTAGTAACTGCTTCCTCAATGTTTTAATTTAGATTTCTGAGATACACGAGGAATTTAGATGTTATCCCCCACCCGCCCCACCTTACAAATGTGGCAGTGCCTCACTGTTTCTAGGACAAGCTAAAAAGAAACAGATCAAGCAGCAGCGAGGCCCTGAAATGTTATTCTAAGTAGTTTTCAGATTTCAGTCCTTCTGTACAGTAGTTGGGCCTCACTCAGGGATATACGGCTCAAGAAAACAGTCCTGGCACAGCCCACGGATTACGATGATGCTCTTATAATGATAAACAGGAGGCAGCTAATTGTTTCAATTGTTCCAATTCTGGAGTTTTGGGGAGGGGGTTGTAAATGAAAAGAAAAATGTGCACAACTCCTATTTCTTTGACTATAAATCTCAAATGCAAACTTTTTTCCGAGGCCAGGCACAATACAATACATCTTTTCAGAAGTATTTTTGGAACGTGTCTTGCAGTATGCATTTCGGTGAAAGTCCTTTGGGCGGGGCCAAAAGGGGGAGACCAAGTCATCTTAGCTGTGGATGCTGGAAGCTGTCTGGACGGAGGACCTCTAACCCTTGCTTGCCTGGATTTCAATGACAGAAGTCATCAAAGCAGTCCCATCCACTCACGCTTGAACTTTAAAACACCTTGGCCAGCACTGCCCCCTCCTCCCCATTTTGTCCTTGAGAAAGTCAGGTGTCCGTGGTTAGTGTATCTGGACACTAAACCAGATACCCAATCCAAATTCAGGAAAGACAAGGGACTATTGTGATGAGATAAATGCTTCCTTTTCAGGCGGCATTTCCAGTTTCACTCTCTTTGTTTCTCAGTTCCCTGCTTTGGTGAGGGCACTAGCAGCTGACAAACAGAGCCTAAAATTTAAGACAGTCTGCAAAGGTCAAGTCCGCTTTCCTTGCACTTTTTGCGAAAGAAGAGCCCAGGCATCTTGCCTTGGAAAAGCAGCAGTACAAAACAGAAGAGGCTTAAGCATTTATCCAGTGGGATTCTTTTGCACCCTCGACAACATACTTGTGTGGGTACCTTTGTCACATTAGTGAGCTCCGCTGTCAAAAGAATCTTCCATGGAGTTTTTAATTCCGAGCCCCCGAGATATGGTAAAGTAGTGTGTTTGGAATCTTCCAAAAGAAAAGAAGAAAAATGTGGAAATCCAAACAAGGGAGAGGGCACCAGAGAGTGGGGTAACAAAAAAGCAAAACATGATAACTTGCTTACCAGCCAACTTCTAAGTGTAGAGCTCCAAGTTCATTTCAAAAGCTAATTGCAAGTGTAACTATGCTGATCTTTGTAAGAAAATCCAATAAAGCCGTCAGGATTAAGCCTTTTGCAGCGAAGGAGATACCAGTTTGTTTGCTCTTGGATTTGTTTCTTGCCCTCAGTCCTTCAGGTGCTCTTTTTTGTTGTGATAAGTTAGCTGTTTTGCATAAATATAGACATTTTTTCATTATTTAAGCCAAGGAAGTAGTTCATTTCTACACCTGTGGGTAGATAAGATCTGCAAAGAGAACAAGCAGTATCTTCCTCTAACCCTCTCTTCAGTCTGTAATAACCGTATCCTTGACACTTTCCTCCAGAAGTTTTTCGGGTTGGGAGCTCGTGTGGACACACGCGTGGGCAGAATCCTGATTAAATCCCTGATTTAATTCTCACCCTAAAGTAGAATATGTTTGTCTAGAGTTGTAGCAGTCACACCAAAATGGGGACAGGTGTTAGGTTAGAATGGCAGGGATCGAATCCCGTGATCCCAAACAGCAGAGGAAGAAAAGATCTCAAAATCAGAAGCCTTTCTTTGGGACCAAGGTTAAGGGCTATGGAACCAAAAAAAAAAGAGTCCTTTTGGGAAAGCACTTTTCTTTTTTCTTTCTCTCTGCTTAGAAGAGAAGGAGATGTGCCAGATCTTTCCATAGACACAGAACATGTGGCTGCACGTGCTCAGAGAGGACGGCACACACAGCCTGCTGACGTTCTCATTCCATGCCAGCATTGCATTTGTCTTTCTTTAAGGGTTTTCAAAAACTTTAAAATGGGGGACAAAATGGAGTTCTGTTTTTCTGTGTTATTTATGTCAACGTCTGTATGGACTCTATAAGTCTTTGGCTTTGCCCTTGTGCCATGGACACACTCCTGTAACACTGCCTCCAAAAATTATCATTACATATGTCCTATGTGATCATTATATACTGTATATATGGTCATATGTTAAATAGATAACATAAATCCTTTATTCTAGTGTATGAGATATTCAGCGTTTGTTCAGATACTTGAACACTTTGCATGAGACTCATATTTTACTAGAAGGTGGAAATCACAGCCGCTGGGATTAGACTATCCATCCCAATGTCACAAGCAGCCAGAAACTAATTATAATGTTGGTGAGTGAGTGCCCAGGGCATGTAAAATGACTCTGATTTAAATTTAAACTCTTAGAAATGAAACGTCGATACTTTACGAAAATGCACGATTCAAGTGCATTTCAAAAAGAAACTCCTTTACTTTTCATCATTCAGTGGTTTCTCGGTTTGCCACTCTGGTGGAAATCTCTTGTCCACATGCCCAGTATCCATTACGCTTCTTTTGGTAACACCCCCACTTCCTTAGGGGACTATCTACCCCCACAGTTCCCACTACCACCACTCTCTCCACAGTCCCTTCCACTCCTAGCCACTGTGTGGTTTGAGGGAAACTCTCTCCACCTCTGGCTGCCAAGATGGGCTTGTGACCCAGGATCGCCACAGTCATTGGTTCCTGAAGGAATATAAAACCCAGTCAGTAAATCAAACCCAGTGCAGGGCTCTGTGGGAAAGTCTAAAAGATGCTGAGAGAATTGACCATAGAATGGGCTTCGAGGTGTTGGAAGCCATCTTGCTGTCAAGAAAGTAGAAGGACTGGAAAGAAATGGAAAGCTTCAGGATATTTTATGGAGGTAGCGCCAACAAGACTTGCTGAATTGACAGGATATTCTTAAGATTTGGAGGTAAGTGATGAAAGAAGTAAAGACTCTTGAACATGTCCTAGATTTTTGGCTGAAAATTTGGATAAATGGTCTTGCCATTTACTGAACTGAGGAAAGATTGAATAAGACACAAGAATGAGGGGGAGGGGAAAATCAAGTGTTCCACTCCTGTCAAGTTGAGTTTGAAACCTCTTTTCAACGTCCCAGTGAAGATGTCAATCTGGAAATCTGGGCAAGAGGCAGGTTTGGATAGATGGACTCAGGGGCCATCAAGCACTTACTTGGTCAGCATTTAAAGCCATTGAGTTGGATGAGACAGCAAGGCAGAGCTCTTGTTTGCCCACATTTGTGCCCAGGGTGAGAAGGAAGATCTGAGAGACCAAGAGGTAGTTCCTGCCAAAACACTTGAATGGCTCCTCCTGGCTCTCAGAATAAAATCCAAGCTTCTTTACATTTTAAACAGTTCATGCACTGTTCCTTGATATCTTTTCAACCCCTTCTCTCCCTACTGCCTCCCTGTACCCTACCTCTACTTCAACTGCTTGGAAGCATTCGACTCTGCTGGCTCAGTTTTTCCCAGGATGCTGGCTTAGGAGCCTTGTCTGCTGGAAGACTCCTTCCGTCTCACACACCGCACCCTTGGTTTTTCACAGCTTAATTTAAAAGTCACCCCTTTTCCTGACACCCCCTTCAAATTTGGATCTAGTCACTCTTAGGCGTCCCACTTTCTGGTGTGTTATTATTCAGTGTCCTTGTCTGTCTCTTCCACTAGATTGTAAACCTACTGGGATCAAGGGCTCTGTGATCCATCTACCTTTGCACCCCTGGAACCCAGAACGGTAACTAGCTCCCAGTTAAGTGCTTGAACAGTAACTGGACTGACTTGCTCCGCCCAGTGCTCTGGAAGAGATTCACGTGGTTCTCAAACATTTGCGTATCTCAGAACTACCCAGAAGACTTGTTAAAACGCAGATGGCTGCACCCCACCCCTAGTGTCTCCGATTCAGTAGGTCTGGGGTGGGAACTGAGAATTTGCATTTTTAACAAGTCCTTACGTAAGTGCCGGACCTGCCAGTCCAAGGACTACACTTAGAGAATCACCTCCCTAGGGATTTTCTCCAGTAAATCATCCTCGTGGTCCACTCAGCCCCACCTTATGCTTATTAGGTCAGCCCTTAAAACTTGGCAGTGCTTCAAACTTGAACTGAATGAAGCTATGCAAACATGGCTGGGTCTTAGAGTGTGATACCAGGTATCCATATGGCGAGGCTTTTCTCTTGCCTCAAGCAGCACAGAGATATGCCAAAGCAAAATTTACCTACTTTATGCAAAAGCTTTTTAAACTTGCCCCCTATGGAAAATTGCCCTGCAACATTCCTTTGGTTAAGTCTGGATAAATGCGCCATTTTCCAACGTTGTGCCAAGAGGTGCCCAGGACTAAACCTTGGGTTGTTTGACTTGACAGGGAATCTTGGTGGTCCACACATGAATCAGAGACTTCCAAAGACTCGTTCTCCATGAAGAAATGACCATGTATACCTTGGTTGGAATTTCATGAGTATTTGGTAAGCCACGTGTGCATGTTGAACCCTCCCTCGCAGCCCGCCTTAAAGCAGCTGCTGTCGCAGTGATCATTTCTGTGCAGGCTTCAATCAGCTTGGATCAGATGCAATCTGGATCCGCCAAGGCCCTCTGGATCTAGAGCTCTGCTGACGCTGTGGCAAGGGGCCCCTGCAGGGCGTGAGTCTGTCCTCAAGCTCATACAACCCTGCGGTTCATAGCTCCGGTTGCATGAACACTCTTCCTGTCTGTCCCGGGACACACATTTCATAAGGCTCCTTCGAAGATCTGAAGACTGGGCACCAGCTTGATTGTGCATCCCTCAACTGGCTCTCCCTCCTTCCATTATCCACCCCTGACTCCTCATCCTGTTCCCTGAGATCGCATCATCAAATAAAACTCATCTCAACTTCTAGGAGGAGTCCAGGCTAAGTTATAAGTTAAAGCAAAAAGTTGTATTGAGAAATGAAGCTCTTACTTCGGGAGGTCCGTGTGCAGTGCAAAGCAGACCTGTGGCTCAGTGTAAGGTAGAAATCGAGGTGATTGTTTCTTACATAACTACGAAACCTGGATTCTCTTACATAACTACGAAAATCCAGAACTTCCAGGTTCAGTACCATAATGGTTTGGAAGCTTGGCAGGGAACCTGTGTACAAGTTTAGAGTGCTGTTTAAGAAATTCTGCCTAGATTTGAGACGACAGATGATTAATTGTCTGGACAGAGAGAAGAAAATCATCCTTTCGTGAAAATTGGAAATTTGGAGGCAATGAAAGTATCCATAGATAGAAAATGTGGGTATTTTTAATGATAATAAAAATAATATTACTTTGGGATATGTATGTAGGCTGAACCTCGAAGGATTTTCTCACTTAAAAAGTGTGAATAACAATCATCATTACTATTTCTTTTGTTTGTCTAACAGTCTTATACCACCCCAGACTCTCCAAAGCAGGCTGAAACTTTGGTTGACCTTCTCAGCTTGGGAGCTGGATACAGCAAGTATCACTTTTATAATTTAGAAAAGGAAGCAGTTAAAAGGGAACTACATTACCCCTCCCCCGCCTCTACTCACCCCCAACAAGGTTCCTTCCATTTTCTGAAGTTCTGTGATTTTTAGGAGTAAGGAAACTGAAATGTTAAGAGCTAACTTCTGGGAGCCAGGGGCGCCTGGGTGGCTCAGTGTGTTAAGCCTCTGCCTTTGGCTCAGGTCATGAGCTCAGGGTCCTGGGATCGAGCCCCGCATCGGGCTCTCTGCTCGACAGGGAGTCTGCTTCCCCCTCTCTCTCTGGTTGCCTCTCTGCCTACTTGTGATCTCTGTCTGTCAAATAAATAAATAAAATCTTAAAAAAAAAAAAATCTGGGAGCCAGTTAACGTGGAGAAGAATGAGAACGCAGGTCTTCTGTCTCCCAGGTTAGCAATCTTTTATAAGCACTACTCCAGGCAATAGGGTTGACAATAGCCACATTGCCCTTGGGCCACTGCCCATCAGCAAGGACTCCTGGGCTCACCCCCTTCTCCACAGCTTCAAGGGAACATGTCTCCCCACCACAAAATACTGCCACTCTCATTGTAAATCAGCAATCCAGAACTTCCAGGTTAAGTACCACTACTAATCATAAAGCAAGCAATAACACATAGAAGTTTAGGTTAGATGCTAGCTTGTCTTGAAAATATTTCATGGGGATGGAAGACTATGTATTTGGCTGTAATTACTTTCTAAAGCAAACACAGCCTGTGAAGGAGATTTATCACAATAGTCTTTCTAATTGGCTTTATTTCCATGGCAGCCAGCTCTCCCATGTGTAGGACATGCCCTCCTGATTACACTGGAGGGCACACAGAATACGGTTCCCACATGGGGTGGCCAGATGTCCCGGATTAACCAGAATGACACAGGAGCTGATGCTACTGTCTGCCTGGTTGTGCGTAGACATTCTGGAGGGAGTGTCCTTCAGAGAGAGGTTCTTGGAACCCTTTGAAGGGGAGACACTCATGCCTTTCACCATTCTGGTCTCGGGAGGGTAAGGAATGAATCCCTCTGGCCCAGCCTGGGGAGTACTTGATTGCTTTTGTTTGAAAGGAAATGTTTCCAGTTCTATAAAGAGCTTTCCTTTATTCCTAAGAAGAAAGGAATGATACAAGCTTACACATTTTGTGAGACTCCTAAAGAGGGCATTCCTGAAAGTTTGCCACTTCGGCTAGATTACTAAGAGATTCCAGGGAAAGGAGGAAGGAGGGAGGCAGAGACAATAGATCCTGGCCCAGAGGAGATATTGCCTTGCGCGCATTACCGCAGGACAGAGTTCTCAGAGAGCAGGAGGGGAGATTCAGGACAGGGGCAGAAATTCCAGCATATGGCTAGAGTGCCATCTGTTTCCTGAACTTCTGCAGGACCCAGAAGGTGCTCTTGAAGTCATCAGCAGTCCCTGCTTCTCCTTCCGAAGAACAAATGTGTTTTCTATAAACCAGTTCTTATGAATAGGGTTGATTACAGAGCTGTGAAAGTCAGACACGCGTTAGTGTCCAGGGTCCCCAAAGCCCCTGAATGCCACACTAAGGCAGGACTTGAAAGTGCAATTATAACTTCTGGAACCAGCATAACACGATGTTCTGCATTTGAAAATCTGGGAAAGTATCTGCATGAATTTCTTATTCCATTTGCTATTTGCATACTTGCAAAATGTAAAAACCTGCTTTGGCATATGTCAGAAAAACTATAAAATCCCTTTCAGAATAATGGGAGTAAAAAAAAATGTAAAATGCAGTGTAAATATTTGTGTCAGAGCCTCGATTGGGGCAGTGACACATTTGTGTTTCCTTTTAATCATCGTTTCTTGCTCTTCTGAGGACAGTCATTTCAATGGAGGGGCCTTTGGGAGAGAAAGCGTCAGTTACCCTATGTTATTGGGGAGATTCTGCTCTAATTAAAGGGCGGGGTTGAAACCTGACATTAGCCAATCAGATTTGAGCACCGGTTAAACTCCTATTGGGTTGTAATACATGAAGGCTTATTCCTCAACTGTGAGTCCTGTCGGGCCAGCGCCCAGCCCCTGAGCTGGCCCCAGCTCCTTTCCCCAGCAGCCTCTGAATTGCAGTGGGCAATTTCTTCTAGATTTCAGTTAATGAAGGATAATAGACTCCCTTTGCCTTTTTGTTTGTTTGTTTTTCTTCCAGGTCTCAGTGTTGGAGACGTGCGACTAAGTTTACAGCCGGTGACAGTTAGACAGGAGGGCTTAGGGGTCTTAGATATGGAGAACGGTTTGTTGGCTTTCAATCTTTGTTCCTCCTTTTGAATTAAGTATCCAGGCTTATTCGTAGTCAACTCCCTGAGAACAAGGTCCAAGACTCTCTTACACACCTAGGAATGAGCACCAAGCAGGAGCATCTGAATAAATGACCACGAATTAAGGGGAGCGTTGGGAAGCCCACCTTGAGAATTGCCCCTGGGACCTTCACAGTTGGTATTTAAGAGCCCGTGGGTATCACTGGGCCTCCCATGGGCCAGGCACTGGAGGGAATACAGCTCCTGTACCTGAGCAGTTAATTACTTCTGGATTGCAAAAGACATGCAGATGTGTCCCATATTGGTCTGTAATGGGGTCTGTAATGGAAGAAAGGATGGGGTCTGTAATGGAAGAAAGGATGGGGACTATGAGGCCATTGGCTGATGCCCCCGCTCAACATGAAGCGAATAGTTCAGCCACAAGGGGGTTGGCCTCCAGCAATAGGCTGTCACTTCTGCCATCAGGAAATGCTAGCCTTTTCTAGGGACAGAGGAATGACTCGTGAAGCTCCTGAACCCAGGGCTTTCATAATAGGTAGGGTCAGAGTCCACGCATACTATTTTTAAAATAACCTATTTTTAAGATAACCTTTCCCTTAATTACAAGTGTAATGCCATACAGGTTCATCGTAGAGGACTTGAAGCCACCCGGCTGCTTCCACCTGACCCTGCTACTCTTGTTAGCATGCTTAATAAGCTTTAGCAATTATTGTTAACAGTGTCGATTGGGCAAAAAGTGTGCCCAATCTATGGACTAAGCAGTTCCCCTGTGAGGGGGCCTGGTGCGAAAGCTTGGCCCAGCAGAGATGGTGATGATTAACCCAATAGGAATTTGACCAGTAGAGAGTTGACTGTTTACGGCAAGGGCAGAGGCTGAGAGACACAGAGGGAGAAGCAGAGGCCAGAGATTAGCTGGGCCTGAATAAAGGGAGAGCAGAAAAAAGGAATAATAGTGGATGGTTGAAATTTATTGAGCGTTTATTACAGTTCTAAGTCTACTTTATTTCAACTCTCTCACTTAAATCTCACAACATAACTAGAGGTTAGAATTATTTTCTCCATTTTCCAGATGAGGAAATGGAGGAACGGAGGGGTTAATTAGCTTGCCCGAGGGGACACCAATGGTAAGTGGCATAGCTGAGCTATAACCTCAAATAGTCTAGCTCCAGACTCCAAGCTCTTGTCACTATACCCATTGCCCCACATTGGAATACATACCTAGGTATGTATTAGGCAGGTATATGTGTGGAAAATGTGTATGTGTGTGTGTGTGAATGTATATGCAAATAATAGCACTGATGTATTATCAGTGGGGACTGACTGTGGAGAGGTTGACCAGATGTTCTCAGTCAGTAGATCCAGAAAATTCTTCAGGTTCCTCAGTCATGTCTCATGGTCTGGGCGGCAGCTACTCTTCCCGCCCACATCTTGGGTTGGTGTCAAACCATCCTAGTTTCCCAGGATATTCCTAGACTCACCACTTAAAATCCCGTTTGGTTGGATTCTGGTCTTCCTCATTTCTCTCCACCCTCGCGAGAAGACCCTGCCAATTGGCCCAGACCAACTGTCTTCCTTCTTTGTGACCTTAAAAAGCCTGATTAACATTTGTGCTTCTGGTTGCTGGGCTTTCTTTGCAAATCTTATCTCCTTAGAACTTTATCCTGGCCATCTGATGGTACCAGCCAGGTAAAAATAAGAATCCCTTCTCTCTACCATCTCTCTCTCTCTGAAAGATTCCCTCACTCAGGCTTTGTCACCCCAGTTGGTGACAACAGTGATTGACCACACAGTGGCAAAATTCTTTCTTTATAGATCAACTTCCTGGATCCCCTTTGAGTCACTGAAGCAGGCAGAAGAGGGAACCCATCTGGAGAATAAACCTCAGGATATATTGATTTTATCTTCCCAGCCAATGCAAAATTCCCTCATCTCCTACTCCTTGCCCCCAGCTACTGTATGTTGAATTGCTCTTTTTATTTTCCACAGCTTTAATTTCTAGAAAGTTCTCCCTCCTATTAATATGAAATATGACAAATCCCAGTTTTGCTTTCTAAAGTCACCGAGATAAGACTGGCACCAGTAGAACAATGGCCTCCTTCAAGGAAGCAGAGATCACACACTGAAAGGAAGGATGAATCTAGAGGTTGATGTGATCCTCTGGTGTATACACGGAAATGGAGGGTGTGGTTTCAAAAGCAAGGCAAGAGCCTCAGAGAAAGCTGTAGACAACAGGGGAATACGCTCTATTTGCAGATGAACTGTGCTGAGGTCCAGGGAAAGACCAAGACTTCCATGGAGTTCATAATGACCCTGGTGAGGCACAGTGCACACATAGCATGGGATATAGTGAATAAAGTAATGGATAAAGTGAGTTGGAGAAGGAAGTCAATTTGAGCAACCAGCGAATTGTTGGAAGGCATTCATGACCAGAAGGCAGCATTACAATGCATACTTTCTATGAAACAAACTGAGGGCAAATACAAACCCCCATAGTACCAACAAAGAGTACCCGTGGGATGCAAAGGCACTGGACCCTATGGCTCATGAAGAACAGAGCAAGAAAACTTTTTAAATAAAATGTGTATTTGTTCATTATTTTGGTACTTATAAACTTTGAAAAAACACTAAAAGGTTGAGGAAAAAAGTTACTTTTTCTACCCATTAACCTTTTCTTTAAAGTTTTCCAAGATTCATCCTTGTCATGCATATTTTTTAAAGTTGAGATCATACTACATGTGCAATTTCTTAATCTTATTTTTTATACTCAACATTATATTATTCAAATTCCCTCATGTCATTGAAAACTCTTCATAAACATCATGAACAATCAACATAATATTGTAATATTATTATGGATAACCCATAATTCACTCAGCTTTCCTATATTAGGCATTTGAGTTGTTTCCAGTAATAATGTGATGACACTGGGATGAAAATAATTATACATCAATCTTTATTGTTTGTGAATAATTTCCTTAGAAGACATTCTAAAAATAGGATTACTTGGTCAGGAAATGTGATGATTTTAAGGTTTTTTAAAATAAAATTGCAAAAAAATTTAGAAAAAAAATTGTAAAAATTAACAATGCCATAGCACATCACATAGGCATCAGTTTCAAACAACTTTCGTCTACAAAAGACATTCCCATACTAAAAATTTGCTAATTTTGTCAATATGACTTTCGCTATGATTTTCAATTCATTGATTGCTAATGAAGTTGAAAAATCACTGCATATAAAAACAAATGTCATGCAAGAAGTAGAACACCTAAAACAACAATCACATAAATACAAGTTTGAAATCTTCTTAACTACTCTTAATTACTTTCCCTTCTGACCTTGAAAGATTCTATTTACCCACTACATAGAAGAATAGGCAAGTTCTTTGAAATATTCATAGGAAAAATATTCCAATGCTTTGTTAATTGTGTAAGAGCACAAAATTTAAACAAGAGTCGCATAACTCGTTTTTTTTAATACTAGCAGAGACATGATACAGACACCTGAAAAATGTAACACGCACTTAAAAAAGGTAATTTTACTTATGAACACAGGCATTATGTCTATTATTTAAAAATTCAAGTCTAGCTAAATAGCTTTTAGTAAATTTTAAAAGTGAAATAACCTCAAGCCAAATAGGATTTATGCAAGAAGGCAAGGGAAATTCATTATGAGATTTTGCTTAATATAATTAATCATATTACTCTGTCAATAGAGAAAAGTCATGAGTATCATAATTGATACTGAGAATGCATTTGGTCAAGTAAACATCAGTTTTTTTCAATAGTCAATTGGAAACATAAGAATACATCAATAGCATGATAAAGAATATGTATGTCAATCCAGTTAAACAATTAGTGATAAAATATTTAAAATGCTACCATAAAATCAGGGGAGAAAAAATATTTTTCATTTGCCACCCTTTATTTGACAAGCAAACCCAAATAAAATTACAAGTATTAGAAAGGTGGCAACAAATGTACTACCACTCCCAGACAGCGCGGTTGCCTAGCTGGAGAAGCTAATAGAATAATGTGAAAAACAAACAAACCAAACATTACCATGAGTAAGATAAATAAATGAGAGGGCCACTTATTTTGCCTGTTAGGTTCCTGGAGAACCAGAAAAGGCCTCAGGTTACCTGGACTCTAGGGTTTGTTTTTTATTTTTTAAGATTTTTATTTATTTATTTATAATGGGGGTGTGAGAGCAGAGGGAGAAGCAGATTCCCTGGTGAGCAGGGAGCCCAATGCAGGACTCGATCCCAGCACCCTGGGATCATGACCTGAGCCAAAGGCAGGTGCTTAACCGACTGAGTCACCCCGGTGGCCCTGGGTTTTTGTGAAGCTGTATCAGTCTGTATTGAAGTCCTCACCACAGTGCTGCTTTTTTTCAGTGGCTGCAAAAATAGTTTAGTGGTTTAATAGCCACTCTACTGACTCAATGGCTCATCCAATGGTTGCCTCCTCATAGTTGGTTGGCTGTTTTACATAGATTTATCTCCAATTCCTTGACCAGTAAATAACACAGCGGGGAGGAAACAGTCTTATTTACAATAACAAAATATATAGAACACCAAAGCCTAAGCTTAAAGATATAGAAAGGATTGATGTATTTGAAACTTTAGTTCATATGGAGAGGTATGTTTTTTTATTATATATAGGGAACTCTTTTATTTGAAGACAACGAATGGTAAAGGACATGTAGAAAGTATTCTGAATATGACAAAGGAAATGACAGAGTTCTCTAGAGCTGAAATCATTGTCTTCTAATATGAGATCTTGATGATGGAACACACAATGGAATTTCCAGTTCTGAAAATGATATTAAGTTCACACATTTGCCAAGTCAGCAATGGTCACAACCGCAAAGCTCTGTGGGTGGTAAGGAGAGGGCTAGAGATGCTTCAGTGTGGGCAAATGGAAAGACATGAATTTAGAAGAAAGTCATCTAAACTTGACTCATAAAATAACAAATACCAAACTATCAACTATAAGCCAGGGAAAGAATGTAGGAAAAATGGACCTCGTCCCAAATTCACTAACTTATGTGTTAAAGCCACACACAAAGGTCAGCACAATTCTGGGCATCACTGGGAAGGGCACAAGGAAATAAATGGAAAGCACATGTTCTGCGCAGACATTCAGCAAATATCTAGTGAATGCCTACACTGTGCAAGGTAAGCCTCAGGAGAAACAGGCCATTGGAGTGACAAAATGTAATAAAAGAATCAAAGAATACCCTTGGTTTTCAGGAGAGACGAAAGCAAATTAGGACTCCTGAGGGAGAAAGTTAGCACATAAAACAAGTATGTTATATGTTTGCTCATGAGCTATTCAGTTCTTAGCAGAAAAGGAAAGCAAAGAAGTGGGAAGACGCGAGAGGAAGAGCAGCCTGCAAAGGGGCTGGATTCTGGGAATTTTTTAAAAAGTGGAATCAAAGGGATATTCTGACGTTTTGATGTAGTGTGTAAAAGAAGAGAGGAATCAAAGATGACTAAACTTTCTGGTCTGAGCACCTGGAGAATGGAGTTGTCTGTGATCCAGACAGAGTAGTCGAAGGAACAGGTTTGGGAATGGAGCAGGAGTTCCCCTGGGGGTATGTTTGAAATATTATCAAATAACCAAAGGAGACATCAAGTAGGCAGTTGCATATATGACTCTAGAGTTCAGGGGAGAATTCGAGGTGAAGATACGAACGTCAGGGTAACCGGTACAAGAGTGAGATTACAAAGAGTGCAGTTATACACACAGAAGAAATTGCAAAGGTCGGGAGGCACCATCATGAAGATGTTGGATGACAAGGAGAAACTGACAAAAAGGCTGGGAAGCAGAGGCTGCAGAGGTTGGAGGAAAAGCAGACAAATACACATTCTGGAGGCCAAGGAAAGACAGTTTCAAGAAGACAGTCATCCAGTGCATCAAATTCTGCTTATAGGTGACCTAACATGAGGGTGAAGGAGGACGATTGATTGGATTTGAGAAACAGAAGTCATCGGTCCCCTTGGTAAGAGAAGTTTTGAAAGAGTGGTTAGGGTGATAGCCCAACCGGATGAGGTTTGAAAGAGAAATGGAGGAGAGAAATTGGACACAGCAACAGACAACTCTTTCAAGGACTTTCTCCACAAAAGGAAGGCCAGAAGTAGGACAACAGATGGAGTGTGAAGTGGGGTCAAGAGTACATTTTCTTTAAGATGTAGATAAATAAGAAGCAATTTCCATTCCTTGGAATAGCCTGAGAGTGGAAGATTGCTGACACAGGAGAGGCAGAAGGAAAGCCTGGAGAGATGTCTTTGAGTGAATGCGGGAGGATGGCTTCCAGTGCACCAAGGGAGAGGACAGTTTAATCAAGGGACATGGACAGTTCATCTTTACAAACAGAAGAGAAATGGAGACTAAAGCTTCAAAGAGTGGAGGAGATGCAAAGGGGAGCAGATGCAAAGGCGCTTGTAGAAGTTTTCTCCCCATTGCTTCTATTTTCCCAGTAGAGTAGAAAGCAAGATTGTTGGTGCTCAGTAAACATGGAGGAGGAGGGTGCTGCAAGTTTCGGGGGAGGAGGAAATTAAAAATAGGGGTCTAATAAGTGGGAGAGAAAGTGTACTCAGTAGCCAGGCATGGCTTCCTATGAGGTTCATGGTCATGAATTATAGAGGACATGTTACCATCGAAGTGACTTCTCCTACTCAGAGCATTGGGTTGACTCGATTGTCTGCAGAAAACTGATAAGGGTCCACAATATGGCTGATGTGAGTCTTTAAGAGCTGGCTGGGCAGACTCCTTCAGCACACATCTTTTAGTAGTCTCCAGGCCACACCATATTTTTCTAGCTGTTTCCCTAAGTGCTACTGCTTTGGTGCTTGAATCACCCTTTCCCTCAACTATCTCTCATTCAAGATTTAATACCCCCACAGCCTTTCCACAGCAAGGCTTCTCTAGAAATCCTTCAGTGGGTTAGGTGCCACTCATGCAATCTACTAATTTCTCCGTCTTAATATTTATCATATAACCACCCTTGTGAGCTAGGTTTTATCACCACCATCTTCATTTTACGGATGATGAAGAGGAGGTACAGAAACATGGGATAACCTGATAGGCTCCTCCAAGGAGGAAAAGGCAAGGCTGGGATTGAATAGCAACAGGTCAGATCCAGAGTTCATGCTCTTAACCACAAGCCATGCTACCTGTTTTGTCTTAGGTTGGATAAAGATGACATCATTGCATCGAAAGGAGACTGAGCCAGCTGAATCCATAGTGCATAGCTAATGCAGATGGTCTACAAAAACATATTACATATCATGTTATCAAGATAAACACAATACCAATGAACCTGGTATTCTTCTTTCGTGTTTCTTTTGAGATTGTGAGTGTTGTGTTCATTGGAGGGATTGGACCCATGAGATTTTAATGTGCTCAGATGTCCTTCTACTTAAAAGTGAGAATTTTGTTCTGGATGTCCTATCGTAAGGTCATTAAAGAAATGGATTTTCCACCCACATGTTTAGATTAAGAAATAAGTATTCGAATCTTGAATTCTGAGTGGTTGACCCCATGAAGATTCTTGAGAATGAATGTTCAATCTCCCTCTGCAACTGCTACCTAATTTTCTCAGCTTATGTAGAAAGAAAAGTTTTTAAGGGCAAATAATATTCTCCCAGAGTTAGTTAAAATCAAAACTGCATACGAAAGAGCCAGGATACTTGACACCAGTACTTACAGGATTTACTTCTTGGAAAGGAGTAAGCTTTTCTTAAAAACTTTATCCAACGGCATTTCTGACAATAGTGAATATAAACTATTCGGCTTCCTGAGGCAACTTCTTCTTAACGTATTGTCTAATGGCATTCCACTCTGTCTGCCCAGTCCCTGCGTATTCGGCGTGGCAAACGCTGTCGGCAGCAGCAACTTGCTGTTCACAGCTGTGTCCTATTACTATGTTCGCCTACTGAGCTGCTATGTCTCCCCACAAGCCGCAGGCCTGCCAGTGAATATGTGACTTTAAAGTCACTGGAATCCCTAGGATGTACAACCAATGGGATCAAAGGGCTGGCTTTCAAGCTGGCGCAGCCCCTCTGGAAAACAGTATGGAGGTTCCTCAGAGTGTTAAAAATAGAGCTACCCTACGAGCCAGCAACCACAGTACTGGGTATTTACCCAAAGGATACAAACCTAGTGATCCGAAGGGGCACCTGCACCGCGGTGTTTAGAGCAGCAGGGTCTACAATAGCCAAATTGTGGAAAAACCCCGGATGTCCATTGGCAGATGAATGGATAAAGAAGACGTGGTCCATATATACAATGGGATACTAGGCAGCCATCAAAAAATGAAATCTTACCGTTTGCAATGATGTGGATAGAACTAGAAGGTAAGTGAAATAAGCCATTCAGAGAAAGACTATTATGGTAGGATTTCACACATATGTGGAATTTAAGAAACAAAACTGAATGGGAAGAAATAAAATGAGATGAAATCAGAAAGGGAGACAAACCATAAGAGACTCTTAACTCTAGGGACAAACTGAGGGTTGCCGGAAGCCAGGTGGGTGGGGGGATGGGGTAATCAAGTGATGGGCATTAAGGAGGGCACGTGATGTAACAAGGACTGGGTGTCGTATGCAACTGATGAATCACTGAACTCTACTTCTGACACTAATAATATACCGTATGCTAATTAATTGCAATAAAATAAAATAAAATCACAAAGGGCTGGCTTTCAATTTAAGCCACTAGAAAGAGAAAAACAAGGTGCTTGGATCAATGTGCTTGTTGCAAGGGATAGAAGGACATTGGCCAATGTTGTCTGTCTTTTACATGCCATTTGCCCCTTACTCCTTGCCCTCTATCAGGGACATATACTTTACGTATATTATTCTATTTTATCTTTATGTAACATTGAACTTCAGAGCTTTTGGTTAAGATTTTACTTTGTATATACCGAGAGTAAATATATCCCTACTCACTGCTCCACTCTGTAGAGGACAGGAAACTCAGGAAAAGGTGGTCCCTGCCTTCATAAAGCTGCCAATCTAGAAAGGGTGCCAAGAGGCTTTCCCCTAATAAAGTCAGAGAGTGAGAAATCCTTGAAGAACCAGAATGGTGGTGGGGAGTTGAAAAACTTTAAGGATCCCAGAAAGTGGCTCTCTAGGGAGAAAATAAATGAGATTTGTTAATGACATTGGGAAAAAAAAAGTTACAAAAAAGAAAAAGAAAGGATGCAATGTCCACCAAAATGAAGGCTTAGCTGATGTTACGCTTGAGGTTGAGACTCAGTGACATTCCCAGAAGGAGACCATCGTGCCGCACATTGTGAACCAGTTCCTCTGCTCTGCTAGGTTGGATCCAGGGTTTTCTGTCCTTGCGGATGCTGAGTCTTAGGGCTCGGTGTCTTTTCCTCTGCATTAAGCTTCCACTTTTATGTTTTAAATTCACCATTAGCTAGTGGGCTTGTGAGACCCGAGGCGCAGCACCCCAGGCTCTTGGGCAAGTGTGTGCGCTCTCTACCTGCACCTTGCTGTGTCGCCCCAGGTGTGCTGAGTAATTTCCAGGTCTTCTAAGTAATAAACCTCTATTTTTTCAAAGTTTCCTGATGGTTGTTGCTGAAGGGAGTCTTGCAATCATAATAAGAACCACAAGGGTCGGTCCAGTCATAATATCAGTTTGGAGATGTCTGTGGGAAGCTCACCAGGGCCCAGGTGAGAGCCCCCAGGCGTTTCTAGCAGATAGTATTACGATCGCTAGGCTGAGGTCTCCACAAAACCTTTTCTCACATTGCTAGTGGAAAGTAAACTTATCCTACATTTCAGAAAATTTCCAGATATGCTGGGAAAGGAGAAAAACTCACCCAGAAATATTACTCTAATGTAAGACTTATTCAGAGAAAGTTATGGAGCAAACATGCCGATTCTGTTGTTGCAGATGATGAGACCATTATCCAAATAAATTTTTTAAGGATAAGTGTGAAAGTCCTTGGAGTAAAACAAAAAGCAGGCACTGTACAGAGGGAAATAATAAAGGCCTTATAGAAGAGGCATCTTTTGAAGGAAGCCATCCCAAATGATGGTTAACCTTTTTTTTTTTTTTTAAAGATTTTATTTATTTATTTGACAGAGAGAGAGATCACAAGTAGGCAGAGAAGCAGGCAGAGAGAGAGGAGGAAACAGGCTCCCTGCTGAGCCCAGGACCCTGGGATTATGACCTGAGCCGAAGGCAGAGGCTTTAACCCACTGTGCCACCCAGGTGCCCCTGATGGCTAAGCTTTTGAAATGAGGGGAGAAGTTATTCTGACAGTAAAGCAAAGGTACTCAGAAGGCTTGGCAGATTTCAGTGGGATATAGATGGGGAAACAAATTTAGGTTGGGATCAGGCACAGAGAGGGCCTGAAAGTCAGGTCATTGGTTTTAGTCTTTATTCTGTTGGCCACTCTCATAGGAATGATCTGCAAAAACCTTATGTGGATGGGAGAAACATGCTAGGCCCTTGGGAAAACTCGCTTGGCCAATGTCACCCCTGGAAGAGATACGGAGACAGGGACTCCTGACAGGGCCATGAATTGTTTACATGAGAAGACTGAGGGTTTGAATTAGGTTTGTGGCAGTGAGAATGTTGTACGTCTTGGAACACGGCTGGCTGTGAGGAAAGACTGAAAGTCTTAAAGCTGATAGAGAGCTCGAAGTTAGAAAAGAGATACGGCAGTAGGACGTGAACTCTGGCAATGGCCTTGTCTGAGAACTGGAGGTATACTTACATGTAGAAGATTCGATCAGTGATAGCTTCTGCCCAGGAATAAGTATGGTGATGAAGTGATGAGATAGCATGCAAGGCAAGGGTTCAAGTCATTTCGTCCTCAGCAAACCTGATTCAACATGTTTGAATATGCATGAGTGAAACAGGAAGAATCAAGCATGATATGCACATTGTGTGATATGTGGATTGTGTGATCATATCAGTGGTTCTCAAGCTTCGTGCCTGTAAGGACTGCTCAGGGAGCTGGCAAAAATTCTAGACACCCAAATACAACCCTTCAGGATTCTAATTCAGTAGATCCTGAATGGATCCCAGGAAACACTAATGTGATTCTGATTAAGAATTAGGTGATCAGAAAAAGTAACCTTGAAAGACACTGGGGTATGTGTGCAGAATAGTGTTTTACACACACATGGAACTTGAGGTCATCACAATGTCTAACGTCTATTCTGATATGGCCACAAATCTTCCCAGGGGGAGTAAAAAATTTTCCTCCATGGACAGCTCGAGGGTAAGTGTCTGACTCATCCTCATGTTTGCTCCCTTTTCTAAACCATATTTAAAATCCTTTCCTTGAGTTTCACTTATTTATTAACTTTGGGAGCTTTTATTCCCTTGAATGCTCTGTCTATAAGAATGTTGGCTGTAGGAGCTCCTCAGACGCCATTTATGTACTGCTCAGTCCATTTTAAAATAAACAATATATGAGACTTTGCGACTTCGCGGCTGCTGCCACTGGCAATAATGGGACCATGGGAAAGTGACCTAACCGCATGGAGTTCACATAGTCTTATCTTGAAAATGAGATCTGACTAGACCGTTTTTAGGATCCCCTCTCTGATTCTATAGTTTCATGAGTAATAATTTAGGATGTGTATCCATTCCAGGGTTGGAAGGGGTCATAAGTGAGATCTTGCCAGTCCATCCTTCCAAATGTTGGATCTGTCCTGCCTCTCCTGGTCCCTTTCAGTGTGGGGACCAGGGTCACCCTTGCCACCCCTTCTTAGGGTGGGCACAGGCTCACATAGGTAAAGCAGGAATGTGTCTGCAGTGATTCTCTCCCATTTGAGAGACTGTCCACTTGAGATGCTCTTTTTTGATCTTTGGGGTTTTATAATCTCATAAAACTTTCCCCAACAGTTTGAGATGAAAAAGAAAACTTCTGGACAAGCACTAGGAAGACTGACCCCAAGGGAGCGACAGATTCCTCTTCTGAGGGAGAGGTGTTTATCCTTCAGGGGTGGACTTCATGAACAGAAAACAGTCATGAATGGACCATGTCAACATTTTATGAACAAAAATAAAATGTTTTATTAACAAAAACAATCCTGTTTTTGAGTGTCTAGAGTTTTTGCCAGGGGTGAGTTAAGAGTGTTTGCGCTTGGGTTCCGAATATGAAATGGGAAGATGTATAAACCTGTTTCCTTTATAATGTCCCAATTTTAGGAGGTAAATTTACTATTTATTATAAGAAGGTAATAGAAATTCAGTAAGAAAGCTTCAGAAAATAGAGATTTTTATAGAGAAGAAAATTTCACCTAAATTCTTCAAAACGGGAATAACTACTAACATGTGTATCCTAGTCATTTTTCTCTCTGTGTCTCTGTCTCTGTATGTCTCTCTGTTTCTTTGTCTGTGTGTGTATGTAGATATTTTATTTGAAAATGGGTCAATCCCAGAGATGATATCCTGATTTTTCCCCCAGGTCACTTTTTTTTTTTTTTTTTAAACTGACTTTTATTTATTATTTGTTTTTTAGGTAGGCTCCCTTCCTAGCATGGAGCCCAACCTGGGGTCCTAGCCCATGACCCTAAGACCAAGACCTGAGCCCAGATCAAGTGTTGGATGCTCAACAGCCCAGGTGCTCCCCCCCCCCTTTTTTTTTCACTTCTTTTTAATGGCCATCTTGAGTTCCATCTTATAAATAAATATATCACAATCTCTTCATCCCATTCTCTTGTTATTAGTGGAGTTAATTTTAGGTGCCATGTATTATGTAATAATAATCTTTGCCTTCCATTTCAGCTGTTGGAGCAAACCTACCAGCAAAAGTTCTCAGTACCCCACCAGAGCAGTGGTTGGTCATTTCTGACCTAGCCCAGCCGGATGAGACAATGAGCTCAGTCATCTCAGCTGGGCACCGGTGGGCCCATGGGTCTTGTGTTAGATGCCTGGGATCCAGCAGGACTTTTCTCCAGGGAACTGAATGAGTGCCGAGTCTAATAACAAAAGTTACAGCGCTATTGAAACTGCCGCTATCCCTGGAGAAGGGGCCTTCCTCTCATGGTCCCGTCCTGTCCTGGGACATGTGGGCTCTAGCAGGTTTGGGGGTTCCAAACGGTAAAGAGATTTGGCCCAAAGCAAAAAGCTTCAAACTTCCTTTTGTTTTTTGTGAGCCTTACGAGCATATATTTAAAACTGCTGGAGGAACCCTTTGCATTAGCCGTTCCAGTTGGAGCAGGGGAAGTTGAGTTCTTTCAATGCCAATAAACCATTGGCAGGCTCCTCCGCGTATACATTTGTGCCTCCCGCCTCGTCCAGCTGAGCCAGAGATTCTCGATCTTTACCGCCCTGTGTGCCGTGAACATCTCATGACAGCGTGAGGCTCCAACCCTCGCCGGGATTCTTTGCATTTAACCTTTCGGCAGGCGTGCTCACAAACCTTTGTTACAGCCAGGCCACATTTGCTGGCGTCTCCCCGCGGAGCAGGTAACTGGCTGGAAACCACTTGCAATAACTTTTCTCTAAAGTGTAACAATGTATACGTTGGCTCGCCAGTAAGAACCGCACCACGTGGAAAAATCCTGAGGCCCAACACAGCCGTATTGGTACCAGGCTGGACCAACACAAACAGCAGGTGTGCCCGACCCCCGGACCCCTGTGTGTTTCTTTCTCTAACAACATCTTAAACTCATTTGTGTCTGTTCATCTCCGCTGCTGGGATGCAGCCCAGTTCCTACCTTATCTGGTCTAGAATATTTCAGAGCTCTCGTTATTGATCGCTCTCAATTTCCTTGTCACTGTCCTATATGCTCCCTGCACAGGAGTCAGAGCGGGCTTTCTGGAACAGAGGGGATCAGAGAGGTTGAACAAGAGCCAACAGGCCAGACCTCCCCTAATCAGGCCTCGGCCTAATTTCTAGCCTCATGGCGTGTCCCGATTCCAGATACAAACAAGGGTCTCCCTCTCAGTGTCTCAATTTGTATTAAGTGTCACCTACTCAGGGAGGCATTCCCTGGACACCTCCTCTGATGTTTCAGCGCCCCTCACTCCTCCTCTCGCTCACTTCCTGTCCTCCCCCATCCTATTTCTTTATCTTCCTCATTTTCTGTCTCCGCTTCCTGAATGTAACTTCTGTGGGGTTTTGTCTTTTCAGGTGACTGTGCCATCTCCAGTGCCTAGAATAATTCCTGGCAAGGAGAGGATATAGAAAACATTTGTTGAATGAACTTCCTGCTCCGTAGCCTACATAACCAGTGATGCATATTTATAAGGTGTATTTCTATAGCCTTCCTAAAAGGCAGGTGGAGTCATTACCAGAAGTTTTTAAGTCAAATCGTAGGAATGGGGGGAGGGAGGGCAGGGGTAAACCTTTTCTTCATGCCCTTCCACTGTATCTCCTAAATTCAATCACACTACTTAAAATTCTTATATTATGCTGTACTTCCTTTTTGGAGCTTTTATCACTCTTCTAATTTTAAAATATTTTTGTGTATTTTGTGATTATTATCTATTTTCTTAATAGATTAGAAACATCACGGGCTAGAGACCATGTTTGTTTTGCTCAGACCCAACGAATAAATGAATGAATAATGTGCCTGTTTTCCAGCAGCCACAGATAACGGGGCTGGGAAATTTACTCTGGAGGGAGGAAAAATCAGTTATGAAGGAAAACCTAAAAATGGCCTTCCTGCCTAAAAAGCATTAGATCCTTAGCTTCTGAGAGAAACAACAGAAGTTTTTGCCTCTTGTTCCTCCCCTAAATTGCTAGATTCCCACGAGCCAGGCCTTGCTTGAATCAAAGAGAAGCAACCTTTCAAGATGGACGCTTGGCCCGAGATGAACCCATGGGTGGACATTCTTTAGGGGTTAAGAAACTAAACAATTATGAGCCTTTACTGGTATTTTTACAACCTCATTGGACTTTACTGAACAACATCTGAGAACCTGATTTAAGAGGTAAAGTCAGAAACTGATCTGAAATCAAAGCGAAGCAAGGTACCTTTGGCCTGAAGATTAGACTTAACCCTGTGTTGGAGGACTTTTCACCAGTCTGGTGGGAGAGGGAGGTTTTCTTCTCTAACTATTCAATTTTTGCTCAAAAAACTGTTTTCATTCTACTGTGCTGAATGCCAGATGGTAGAAACTTATGAAGAAGAAAGTATTTGCGAATAATCATGCAGCCTTTTGATTGCCAGCTTTCCTAGTCATCAACTCAACTTCTTGCTTCCTTCCCCACCTACCGCAACATGGCTGACAGCGCGAGTGGAGGGGTCGCTGCCAATGAACTCAGCTTGGGAGCTGTCCTTCTGCATAAATGTGCCCAGTCCAAGACGGGTTCCCCAGTACGGTGTGGGATACTTTTCAGGTGGTTAGAAATGCAAAATAAGGGAGCACGGCGCCCGTGTAATTTTCTCCAGAAGGACTAGCCACAAAATCCTCAAGCACTCTTAGCTCGAGTCTATTATGCCGACATCTTTCTTTTCACTGTTTTCATGAGTTTCGAATTTTGAGACGGATTCCACTGGGGATAGTGGAAAGCAGACTCAGGAAACATTTTTTGTTTTTTAATCTAGATCAGATCTAGCTTTTGATGTAAGATGAACAATAGGAATATAATGAAGCAGGCAAGTGGGGTTATGCAAGTTGGTTTTGTTGATAGTATCTAAAGGCTTTTTTTTACATCAAACCATTTCCTTAAATATAGTGTTTGCCTTTTAGGAGCCTATCTTCTGTCAAATGTTTCCCAATAAAAAGTTTGCCCATTATTTACATTATGGTTGCATTTTGATTTTCTGGTCATTTGAAGAATGTTCTATGTATCATGGGGTGATCTTTGCTATACCAATCACATATTGGAGTGAAGAGAGCAAGAATTGCTGGAATGATAGCCAAACCTCAATGAAAAAGTGTGTTCAGTTCGCGTCAACTGAGGAAATGCCAGGTGCGGAAAGACCGTGATGGACCAGGTATGACTCCAAGCTCCCAATGTCTTTCAAGCAACTTAAGTGGAACGACCACCCTGCAAAGTGGGACTGTATAAGGAACCCCTCTTGAAAGATGAGGTTACTGAGGGTCAGCGGTTAAGAACCTGTCCCGGCTTCCACGGCCAGCAAGAAATAGAGCTGGACGTGAAACAGGTGGCCTCAGCCAGAATTCACACCCTCAACCACTGCCCTGTACTGCCTATTTCATCATACGACCAAAAATACATACCAGGGAAACAGTTTCCCTAAGAGGAATCATAAAAGGTGGCGTGATTTCTTTCCTCACAGATTTTTCTTCGACTCTTACCTGAGGAAACACGAGGATGCTGGAACCCTCTGTGTGAGTTGGGTGAACACATGAGCTCGAAATGCCTTTGTCTTCTCATTTACAAAATGACGTCATTGTAATAATAATGATTTCCAAGGTCCCTTCCAGCTCTCATTCACTGTGCGAGCGCCTTGGGCGCACGTGCACACACACACACGTGTGTGTGTGTGTGTATGTGTGTGTGAAGGCTGGGAGGGCGGGTGCGGATGAAGACAGTGCCTGAAGACGAATAGAGTTTTCACAGAAAGAAGGGGATTAAATAACTCATCTAAAAGACTGTGACAGCACAGTTACGTCCCTTGTGAGCGGTGGGGCTTTCCTCGCTGACTCAAAGCTTCATCACTTCCAAGTTTTATGCCATGTATTTACTGGTGGGAATTACGTCTTACAGCCCCGGCCATTTGCAAGGGGTTCGGATCATAAATGTTTTTTTTTTCCCACCTCATCAGACCTACACATGGAAGTAATTAGATTCTTCCAGTTACAAGGAAATCCTGTTTGATATCATCACCTAACGGTTTCCTCGAGACGATCAGCAGAGGCTAACCTGCTTTCTATGGAAATAAAGGTACCTTGAGGAGTGCAGATATCTGCTCTCCTGGGGGATATTTAGAAATTCTTTTCACGTGATTTGTAAGATTCATAAATAACAACAGGAACGATTACAATAATAACAGCGCCTGGTGGAGGGTGCTTGGTGGACACATGAATCGGTATAACCATTCCCACCAGCCCCACAGAGATCAAATTATTAGCCACAATCAGCAGATTGGAAACACGGGAAGCACGAGACTGGAAATCGCAGAAGCAAGATTCACCCCCTGGGCTCTGCGAGCTTCAACTACACAGCACGCAACACAAATTCACTCCAGGAACACGCAACAGACTGCTAACTTAGGAAAACAAACTGCTGTCTTTTTTTTTTTTTTTCCAGTAATACTGAGATTTTCATTCTCCGGGCCTCTCAAAATTTCTCCCTTTCCATGTCACTATTATTTCAAGAGCGTTCCTAACTCCTGGCTAGATTCTGCAACATTGGCCTAATGTTAACCAGTCAGTGTGTCCAGGGACCAGCAGCAGGAGGCCTCACAGGGGAGCGTCATAAAAATGCAGACTCTCAGCTCCCCCAGTCCCATTGGCTGAGACTCTGCATTTTAACAAGATGTCCAGGTGAGCCCTACCCACATTGCAGTCCCGGAATCCGTGGTTGGACTGGTTCACCTCAAGGCTGAGAATCAGTAGAGCTTGCTAATGAGCTTCAGAATCCAGCGGTGCCTGCCTGTCCCACCTTTACTATCCCCCAACACAAGCGTCTGCTCACACTGAAGGCTACTTTTGCGTAAGTCCCTTTTCTCGTGCTCTCCTGTCCTTCCTGAAGTTCCCTGCTCTTTGTGACTTAATCAAATCCTGCCCTTTAAGGACAGCTTCATGACTTGAAAGGAATCCCAACACTGTCCTTCTGATAGGTGTTGCCTGAAACCACACATGGGGACATTGGTTTGGTGTTACTCACACTAGTGGCCTCCCTTGTGTGAACTTGGCATCACGAATAAAATGGCCGGTTCACCAACGTGATTCCGTATGGCCTGGACCACAGACAGGCACATTCTGAAATCCATTAGATGTGTTTACCTCATTGGTCTGTCTAACCTCTCACAGTCCAGGATTTTATATTTGACACCAGACACCCAGGACGCTTGGGTGGGGTCAGTCAGTTAAGCGTCTTCCTTCAGCTCAGGTCGTGATCCCGGGGTCCTGGGATTGGGCCCCACGTAGGAATCCCTCCTTAGTGGAGAGCCTACTTCTCACTCTCCCTCTGCCTGCCCCTCTGCCTAGTCGTGCTCTCTTTCTCTCTGTCAAATAAATAAATGAAATCTTAAAAAAAAAAAAAAAAGGAAAACCAAACTTATAACTGGGTGTCTTATTTTACATAGATCGCTCTTCTGCAAAGCACTGTGCCTATATATTGTAGAGAATGATTGGATAAGATCTGTGTCTTATGCAGCTCATAATCTAATCAAGGAAAAATCCTTACTTTGGTTTTTGTTTTCCCAAAATCTGTACTACTGTTTCAAATGACTGTCTTCATGGAGGGTCAATAAGCAAGTATAGAAGCAGATCTTAACAAACCAGAGCTATTGGAAACGCGGCTTAGAGCAAGGCATAAAAGAAGACAGGAGGGATTAAGTTATGTTAATTATTTTCATCATTTTAGGTAATATACTTTAAACAGTTCAATTTATTTCTTCAAGTGCTTATTTCAAATGCCTGATTCAAATTCAGGAAAGAGTAAGGGATCAAATAATTTGTCTTTGTTACACTGATTCACAATTTTTTTAAGAAGAATAAAACCAGCAATTGAATACCAAAAGCAAATGAGGAAAGGGTTAACCCACAGACAGAAACCCTCCACTGTTTATATTTATTTAAAATTAAATTTTAATTCCTAAGAAATCCCATAAGGCTGTGAACTACAAAAGGTAAAAATGCAAGTTGTGCCACAGAGTATAGGACTGCGTATCAATGTGTTCTAAAGTTTTTCATACCAATCCAGAAATTCTGAAATCAGAATTTATGTGTTGTGTTTGGTTGCAACTTGTTTGACAGTAAGAAATGAAATATTCAACTAATCAAGGCTTAAAAGATACTGGGTTTTGTTATTTCACTTGACAAGATGTCTGGAGGCAGTTTGGTTTCAGTGTTGGTAAATTCAGAAGCCCAAGAAAGTCGAGGTTCGGAGCTGTCTTCTCTCATCCTTCCTTTCTTGGTGTCACAATGGCTGTAGCATGTCCAAGGACCATGTCTTCTTAGACAACGTCTGAGGCAGGAAGAGTCCAATCACATTTAAGAGTAAAGAAAACGTTGCAGATGTTTGCCCAGGAGCACACACACTGGTCAAGAGATGGTCATATGCGTGTCCTCAAACTAATCACTGGGGAAGATATTTACATCCTTGCTTAGCCCAATAAATCCCAGCCCCTCACCATACTCCGCTCCCACTCCTGCCCAGCCTGGGAAGGAGGTGTCTGGAACATATGGTTTCCCAGTATCAGAACAGAACTGAGATTCAATCAGGAAGAATGGAAACTGGAGTGTGGGCAGTCAGCATAGCCTGCCTCAGATATTACTGAGAAAATACAACTTCAGAGTTACACGACAAAAAATATTTACACAAAAATCTCACAAAAACTCTTACTAAAAAGCATGGTGGTGATCTGTGCGAATGAACTGAGGGGCACATGGATTAAATTTCCCTTAAAATATACATGGGTTTGGATTGTGGGGGGATGTTCTCAGGAAAACATGTTCTGAGTTTTACCAAACCCAAACTGTTGGGCGGTGGGGGGTGTGGGGGATAGTTTCAGACAACTGACAACTAAACACATAGTGAGAGTCACCCACCGGGGATTCAATGCTGAGGGTGGTTGGTTGAAAGTTTTTGAAACCCTGTGGGATGGTCCCTGATGAGCCAGTGTCTCTGGCCGTCTCCAGCTTCCTGAGATTGAACCAACCTGCAACAGAAGCTCAGATGGCGAAAGGCCAGGCAAAGTGGGTTTGAAATGACTAATTAATGAACCCATGTGTCCGTGGATTCGAATCACCAAGATTCTTTTGCTCTCCTGATACGTAGCATGCACTGTATTGTGCTCTAGAGATTCGACGACAAAAAGTCAGCGTCCTTGCCCTTGAGATGTCTGTGTCCCTTGGAGAACAGTCAACTTGAAATGATGGCTAATTGCCATCACAGTGCATCTCCATGTGCAATAGAAGCAAGAGAAGGAGCGCCTGCTCGGTGGCGGTTTCCAGCATCCTCTCCCCACGCCGCGTGTTTAAAGCTACAAGTCAAATACACAAGACGGGCCCAAACCCCAAATGCAGGTTTCCAAGGCATTTTCCCCTTTAATATTTGAACCCACATGTATGTGAAAGGAAATTTAATCCATATGTTTCTGAATCATTCATACTTAAATCATAATAATTTGTTTTGTAAGAGCTGTTAAGGTCCAAGAAGCCTTTGGGGCTTTTTCTTTCTTTTCTTTTTTCTTTTTTCTTTTTTTTGGGGGGGTCAACAGGAAGTTGATTGAACCAAGAGTGAGTGACCTCTGATAGCAGAGGAGTCATCGAAGGCCCATACTATGAATCCATGAAATTCAAATGGCCTGTGCTCTTGGCAGATCCCACAACAAACTTAAACACGTTGACTCTGTTGCAATCGCTGTGCCTCTTTTCCAGGTTATGGCCCTTCATAAAAAATCCTGCCTGGAGGTGTTTGGATTATATGTGCCCCAATTACATCTTCTTTGTGTGCTCATATGATGCAACGGTCTAAAGGCCGGGAGACCGAAACGCTAGTTTAGTCCTCAACTATCAATCAGGCCGTTTTGAAATTGGAAAACTGGTCTTTCCCTGCTTGTAAATGCTACACCTAGTGCTCCAAACAACTGTTAGAAAGTTTTCTTTGGGATTTAAGTAAGATTCCTGGGGATTTAAGATACTGGCTGCCAGATTGTTAAAATGCATTAATGTTTATAGTGATTATGATTACGAGAACTAATAATAAATACTTGCATATACCTGGAACAGAGCCCAAATCCTACTGTTTCGAAAGAAAGACTCAGTGTAAAGCCACAGCCCTCTGGAAAGCTGCACGCAGGAAAATCTGAGACCAGTCTAGATCCACAGAACTGCAGCTAAATGCCAGCAGCGGGTTAATCAAATTCTCCCCTGACCCTTTCTAGCGCTTTAAATAATTACAAGAGAAACATGGAAATCTTACTTGTTTATTTTCATTACTACCAATTTGGGCCAGCCGACTGTGTGAAAGCATTGCTTTTCTGATTGCATCAAGCACGGCACAAGCAAAAGAACTAGCTGCTGTCAGAAGGCTCCCATAAGGGCTACCATCAAGGACACGACTAGCTTCTATGTCCCGTTATCACCCGGGAGGCTGAACCCTGGTAATCGCATCATTCTCCATTCTGTCTACAGGGGGTCAGCTCAAGTGGCAAGAGCCTCTTGCTGGTGAATGAGACTCAGGTCGAAGGTCTGGTTTATTGTGGGCCCATTAGCTCTCCTGAGCCACACGGGTCACACTCCAGATGGGATCACACCCCAGGAGGCTGTCACGACTGTCACGAGGAGCTAAGTTCTTCCTCCTGCTCAGAAAACAGTTTCTGGTATGTTTGCTCTCCTCACAGGCCAGGCGCACTGTTGTTACATGCAAGGGGCTGCACAATCACGGCTTTCATTCCAAAGTCCCTCTGTCACACTTGGTCCTGATAGCACTTTCTCATCCACGGCTAAAGCCACAGGTGAGACTGTAGACTCCTTTGTTCCCAGCCAAAAACAATGTTTTCACACCTTTTGATAGCAATCTTAATACTCAGGTACCATTCAGGGGATCGTTTTCCATTTCAGTCCTAGAAAAGGTTTTCACTGTAAAATATCTCTCACCAGAGAAGATGATAAGGAGAGTGAAATTTACATCAAAACAGAAAAAACGTACTTCTTCAGAGGACATAGGGCTAAAAAAGCAAACTTCCCTTAAAGAGACAGTTGCTCTACCAGGAAGAAGAAGAAGAAGAAGACGGGGAAGAAGGACAAGGAGGAGGAGGAGGAGAAGAGGAAGAAGAAGGAGGAAGAGGAGGAGACGGAGGAGAAGAAAAAGGAGACAACTGAGAAACTGTTGAACTTTTAAAGCTAGTGTAATCCCAGGGGTATTGTGTGTCCCTTTTATAGGACAAAAGGGTAGCCTGTACAGCGAGCATGATACCGGTGGCTGTATAAGGCAAGTGTTTACAAACTGTGCTGGATTGTTGAATCCAAAACGTTTCCCTCCTGCCTCAGGATTGTGTGTCTACATGAAGTTTAAAAGGCTTTTAAAGATAAGGAGGGCCAGCGAGCCCCTGAGAGCCAATGGGGTAGCTTTTTCTCGTTAACCTGATATGGACTGATCTACTGATAGCCAATCCACGGTCTGAAAAGTGAAGAAACAGTGAGACTGTTAGTGCAATCCCCAGGCAGAGCCCTGGCTGAAGCCAAAGGCTGAGACACAAAGAACAGTGGGAGGAAAGGAGCCTACTTTATAATTTTTACACTCTATCCTCCACACCTTTTAAGAGCAATCACCGGACTCGCGGTTCGAGGATCCTAACCAGGGTCTGGGCACCGGGGACGAGTCTCCCACCTTCTTGGATTTTCTTACCTGCGTAAGGGCCTAAGTGGCAGGGAGAGCCACTTTCCTTTGGCTAAGATTTTCTCACACATCTTTTTATCAGATTCACCTCCTAAGTGACTAGAATGCTTTATTATTTTTTTTTGCTATATTTTTATTTTTAGAAGCTTTATTATGGTATAACTGACATAGAATAAGTTACCCACATGTATAGCATTAATGTGTTAAGTTTTGACATCTATATATACTTACAAAACCTTCACTACGATTAAGAAAATGTACCCCAATGTTCACAGCAGCAATGGCCACAGTCACTAAACTGTGGAAAGAACCAAGATGCCCTTCAATGGACGAATGGATAAAGAGTATGTGGTCCATATACACTATGGAGTACTAGGCCTCCATCAGAAAGGATGAATACCCAACTTTTGTATCAACTTGGATGGAACTGGAGATTATGTTGAGTGAAATAAGTCAAGCAGAGAGTCAATTATCATATGGTTTCACTTACTTGTGGAGCATAAGGAATAACACAGAGGACATAGGGAGATGGAGAGGAGAAGTGAGTTGGGGGAAATCAGAGGGGGAGATGAACCATGAGAAACTGTGGAGTCTGAGAAACAAAATGAGGGCTTTGGAGGGGAGACATATGGGGGGGGTTGGGTAAGCCTGGTGGTGGGGATTATGGAGCACAGATTGCATGGAGCACTGGGTGGGTGGATAAACAAAGAATGCTGGAACACTGAAGTGAAATAAAATAAAATAAAATTTAAAACAAGAAAGAAAGGAAAGTGAACACATCAGTCTCCCCCAAAAGGTTCTCCCTTGCTCCTCTGTAGTCTCTTCTTCCACCCCTTTTCATCACTTCTTCCTCCTGGCTGAGCTGGTTTCTATCACTATGGATTATTTTACATTTTCTAGGATTGTGCATAATTGGAATCATATGGTATATACTTTTTTTGATGTTTTTCACTGGGCATAATTATTTTGTGACTCATTCACTCTGTTGTGTCCAGTTGGTTTTTTCCTTTTTTAGTGCTAAATACTATTCCACTGTGAGGCTATAACACATTTTGTCTGTTCATTTGTCGATGAACATTTGGGCTTCCAGTCTTGTTCTGCTTCAAATACAGCTTCTGTAACCATTCCCGTACACGTTTTTAAACAGACATGCTTTTGTTTCTCTGGGGTAAATACCAACGGCTTGATTATACAATAGAAGGTATTCAACCTTAGAAGAAGCTGTTGGACTGTTTTCCAGTGTGGTTGCACCACTTTACAAAGTTCTAATTGCTCCATATCTTCACACTTTGATACAGTCTGGTTTTTTAAAATTTTAGCCATTCTAAGAAGTTTATAGTAGTATGTCATTTTGATTTTATTTGCAGTTCCCTAATGATTAATGCTGCTGAACATTTTCTTAAATATTTTATTTACTTATTTGACAGAGAGAGAGAGAGAGAGCACACACAGGCAGTGGGAGAGGGAGAAGCAGACTCCCCACTGAGCAAGGAACCTGACATGGGGCTCGATCCCAGTACCGTGGGATCATGACCTGAGCCGAAGGCAGGCGCTTTACCAACTGAGCCACCCAGGTACCCCTGCTGAGCATTTTTGATGTGCTTATTTGCATCCATATATTTTCTTGGTGAAATGTCTGTTCAAAACTTCTGCTCATTTTTTGGAGGGGGATAATTTGTTCTCATCGTCAAGTTTTGAAAGTGCTTTATATATTCTGAATGGAAGTCCTTTAACAGCTAGATGATTTGCAAATATTTTTCTCTTAATCTGTGGCTTGTCTCTTCATTCTCTCAGTAGGGTATTTTGAAGAGCAAAATGTTTTAGCTTTGATAACAGGTAATTTATTAGCTTGTTATTTCATGAATAGCGATTTGCATACTGTATCCAAGAAATTTGTAGAACTCAAGGTCATAAGGATTTTCTCTTCTATTTTCTTCTAGAAGTATTATGTTTTATGTTTATGTCTATGATCCAGTTCAGGTATGCTTTTGTATGTGATGGAGGATATGACTTGAAGTTTGGGGGGGGCGGGGCATAAGCAGTTAGTTTTTAACCAGGTAAATGCAGAGATAAATAATAAGAAAAAAATGACTTTTCAGCTGTGTTGTGATAAGGTCTGAAAGCAAAAGAAGTAAACTCCATGAAACTCAAAATGGTAATAACTCATGTAATGCTGCTTTCTTCTGCTGAGTCTACCTAATATGTATGCCTTTGAAGTAGCATTGGGACTTCCAAATGCTTTAATTAATTTTGTGTAATTTGTAAAGTAAGTCAAGGACAAGTAATAGCTATACTGAAAAATTCAGCAACTCAGAATCTATTAGAAGTGTTGGTTCTCACTGAATTAGAGTGAGGGCAAAAAATGGAGGAAAAAAAAAATTCTGGGAAGAATAGGTTATACCAAGAAGGAAAAAAAGAAAGAAAGAAAAAGAAAAGAAAGTGCTATGTCAGGCAGTAAGAGTGTTCAAAGCCTGGGGCAAGTCATCTTTTAGTGACTGTGTATGTAGCTTTGGCTGCTGAATCATCATCAATGGGACAGCTCTTGCAAAGTGTGAGATTTGGAAAAACAAAAGAGACTGTTGGGAACCACTAAGGGGTTCCTTACCAGGCAAAATAATACCTCCTTTGCTTATCATTTGGACCCTGCCCTTCCCATAGCTCTTGGACGTTGGCAGGCCTGAAAACAAAGTTATGACTTGGTTGAAGCGACCAAACAAAATAAGCAAATAGTAATTGACCAATTAAATGACTGCAAGGCACTGTATAAGGCCCTGTATTTATTCTTCTGCCTGAAAATCCCCCAAATGCCCTGTTACATCACACTTGCCGCAGAGTAATGAAGTTTCTCTCCTTTTAAGCTTCAGAAAGAAACGTGGTTGTTCACCTCTTGAGTTGCGCGTGGGAAAATACAAAAGCACAGAGTGAAAAGGTCTTAGCCTGAATGATCCTGGCCCCTCTCCCTTGTCTTCTTCACTCTGTTCCTGTTGTGGAAACTACTTGCAGACCTTGGGAAAAGTTGCGTTGAGAGCGCGCGTGCGTGTGTGTGTGTGTGTGTGTGTGTGAGAGAGAGAGAGAGAGAGAGGCACACGTGAATGGCTAATATGTGATAAATATAAAATATTTTTACATATTTTATATATACACACAAAAAAAGGCTAGAAATCTCTTGGGACAAATCTTATCTTTTCCTAAGTATGCCTACATAGTTCATTTCTACCAGTAATCAAAAGTCACCAACATTTATTGAGCAACAAGATACTCTAGCATTTTCTTGTTCCTTTGATTTAAATCATCTCAATTATTCTTCATAACAGCAATATGGGCAATAAGAACATTCTCATTTTCCAAGGAAAGCCACAGAAACTCCAGGTAATTAAGTATCTCAGTCAAGATCAGTAGAGAATCAAACTCAAGTTCTCCTGATTCCACAGCCTTGGCTTGCAAGTTTGAGCCCTGTTTCCCCTTCACATAGCCCAATGAAGGCCAAAGTCTGCCTAAAGAACTTATTGCAGGAAATTCAAACTCTGTCCGAGTAATGAAATTAGGTTTCTTATTTAAATTATTCAAACTACTTTTTGACAAATAGAAATACATTCATTATGCAAATGTTTACCTATAGTATTTCATTTTGTCAGGATTAAAATGTGCTTATAAAAGAAATATAAAGCCAAAGAGAAAAAGAAATCCGTCAGATTCTATAACCCACCAGTTTAATGATGCAATAAAAGAAGATAAAATAAAGGACTGCACCCAAAGAGTTTTATTTACATCCAAACTTGAGAATTAGATTGATCAGTTATGGGTTAATCAAAAGCATTTAAAAATACTTCATGTCTAAGTTCCTGGAAAGAATGCTCGTGGGTGAAGTAAGGTTCATTCTTGCCACCAGGCCTAAGGCTGGACAGCATCGAGTAGGTCACGCATAGTCTCTGATTCAGTTTCCCACCTATAAAATGAGGCTTGGAACTACAAGACCCTCGGGACCACTTGCAGCTCAGATACTGTGTAACATGGGACAGGTTTTTGTTAGGCTCGACACTTGTGCTTTATCATTTTCTATCTTTGCAGGAGATGGGTCAAATTTGGCATGTTGTTCTCTAACCTTGACACCTGCAACAACTAAGATCTAATTCCAACCCTCTAGAGAAAGTGGCAAACTCTACCCGGAGGGCACGTTTGTCCCCATCGACAGGTGTCTGGGTTCCCAGGTCGTGTCAGCTGACACTTCCGAGTTGCCTGCCTTCGCCTCTTTACAGCCATCCCTTTTCGCACGTGGGGAAGTCAGGGGAAGAGCGTGGTGGATGCCGAAACCCTTGGCTGGGCTCTGATCCAGAAGCAGCATTGTTGGCTGGCAAATCGCTGTTTAAGAACAGGAGGGCTTGCAGCAGGCATGGTTCCTCCTTTCTGTTTGCGTGACATTTTATGTGGCAATGGCTTATTCGTTTCTCTGGGGTGTGGTATTGAGAGAGTTTTGTGAACGGTTTCTAGTCCTCTCTCTCTGCCCATTTCAGTGATGATTTTATCGGAAAGTCAGTTCTGAGCAACACCTGCCTGCATGGGGAATCTCTGGTCAGTCACCCCAGCTCTGTGGGCACCTAAACGTCTAGCAGAAGTTTAAAGAGAATAAAGGTACACTGGGAATTAAGCAACACGACATTTACATAACAACCGTTTATGACTTCGGGGGATATATGAAACAATGAGGATGATTCTCTGCACAGGGCTGGGGCTTCCACAGCCACATTCCCAGGACCCTTAATGAGAATCGTGTGGCCGAATCCTGTCAGATCTGCTGAGAACTGAGCCCAAAGTGTTCTCGTTATGTGAGCCTGGGGACAGACAGCAGGTCGAGCTGACATGCTCTTTGCCAGGTGCCACATGCTTGTCCACATGTTGAGGACATTTCCTGCGATCTTGCTTTGCTTCCCTCAGGGTATTTCGGGGACGCGAGTGGGAAGGACAGAGAGTAGAGGAGGAAAATGAGATAAATCCCATCAGAGCCACTGCCATGTGGGTGACGTCGTCTTTCACAGAAGACCCATTTGTGTTGGGCTTCAGAATCGCAGAATTCACCTGCTCTCATTTTTGGTGTCTGAGCTAGATTTGTCATGAGAACATAGCCCCCCATCAAAGAGTTCATTGTACGGGGGCATCAGGGAGAGCCCGAGGGTGTGGCTCCCTGCTGCCTGTCTCCCTCCGGGAGGGAGCCTTCCTCTGCAGCCTGGAGATGGAGCAGGGACTCGCCCTCCTCTGCCATAGCCCCGAGAGGGCCATAGGCCCGTGCTCATGAAATGGCCCATCTTGGTACATGTGCCTTGAAAACAAAGAACGCGATTTAGCTTCTGCTCCTTCCCTTGAAGTCTGTATCTTTCATCGTTTTGATGCCTCATGTTGCACTTCTCCCGTGGGCATGCCCCGGCCAGCAACAATGGGGACCACAATGGGGACCCATCTCACTCAATAACACACCAAGGTTCAGAGAATTTAATCGCATCACAAATCCTGGGACCTGGCTCAAAAACAAGTAGAAAATGCCTTCTAAGGGTCTGAGGGCTTTTCATTTCCCCTGCAAGTTGACCCTGGTTTCAGAAGTTATAGCCAAGGGTTTTCTTTGGTTTGGTCTGGTTTTTAGCCTAAGTTAGGGCCCTCGTCTGACCATTCATCATTCAAATGCAAAAATGCTCTGGGATATGGACCTTATTTTATTTGTTTCAAAACTCATTAATTTCGGATGTGAGTCACGAGATTCGGTTAAGAAAAAAGGTCAATTGCTCCTTTCTTTTTCCCTTTAGGAATTTCTTGAATTCACGCTCTATCTCACCAAGTCAAAACGGACAACGCATGCAGGAGAGAGGTGAAGTTCTGGAAGGGAAGAAATGATAAGGCCCAAACCTGAAAGAAAAGCCATTAAACTGCCCAAGGGACACAAAGACACTCACTGACCCACCCAATGAACTGAGTCTCCAGAATGAAGGGTCAGATTCAAAAACCGCATCTCCAGCTTTGCTGGTGAGGTAGGGCTTCTAAATTCCCAACTACTGGTTCCGGCAATAAAAACTGATAAAACATAATAAAATAAAACAAAATACGCCACATTAGCAGCAAAGGCCCTTATTTAAAATACAGTTTCTTAATTTGTATTTTATTGCAATGGAAGAGAATTGAGAGAAGGAATGGATTCTTACCTTTAAAAGAAGAATATTTGGGTAATCTCATGTTTAACGTGATGATTCATATTTATATTTTCTGTCAGTGTTACCACATTCTTTAAAAGCAAATGCCATAGATAGTTGGGATGAGCTGACCCATGGGACTCTTAGTTTAGATTGACATCAGCCTCCTCATTGGTCAGCTACCTATTGTCCCGCCCTCTGTTTCATTCTTCATGTTGCTTCTGTATGTACTTTTCTATAATAAAAACCTCAGTGATGTTGCTTTTCTGAATCATGATCCCCACTGCTCCTTTTCAATGAATGGCCCTTACTGTGGCAGACCGGTGTTCAGGCTGGGTCTCCTGTGGCCTTATGCTCTAATGACACAGGTCCTTTCTCTGTTTCCTGAAAACAGTACACTTCATACACCTTTGCTTGTGCTCTTCCCTCGGACCAAAATATTTATCCTCAATGTTGCACCTGGAAAAATGCCTCTTTTCCTTCAGACTGAGCTCAGATGTCATTCCCTCCATGGACCTTTCTCGACTCCTCAAGCAGAAATTAACCAGTCTGTCTTTTGTCCCGGAGGGCAGTTACTGTTTGTAATATGACTTGCATTATGTATTTGCTTTTCCAAGTTTTTTCTTCTGGAATATAAGCTCTTCAATTTATGGGACCATAACCTCATCTGGTATCTCTGGTCCAGCATGTAATAGATGCTCAATAAATCTTTGTCGAGATGGTCAACAGACTAAGGAATATCAGTATTTCTGAGTCCTGAACGTTGAGGGAAGAATCAGCTCCTTAGCAAACTTGGAACCCAATATCCATGCTTTGACTTATCATGGATTTTGCATGCATGGTACAACTCTTTCTCCATCTTTACCCCACTGGATAAAAACCATTTTTCTGATGCAAAGGCAGGGGACACAAAACTTGCCTGAAGCTGAGACGCTTGTTGACTCTCCTCCTCAAAGCTGCTCTATTCCTATCAAGACAATTAGCAAAATGGACTCTAGTACAAGCACGCAAAAAGAGAGTTTTTCTCTGCCAGGACGTGTGAAAGCAAGGCCATTGGAACATGGAACTTTCTGACTGTGACACACAGGAGAGCTGAATTTTTTTCACCGATAAATGCACTGAGAAACATTGGCTGTCGTAATAAGTAACAGACTTATTAATGAATTTGTGCTGAGGTGATCTTTTAAAGAGAGAAGCTACCTACCAGAACTCAGGTGGGGAGCATGACCTACGAGCCTGGCACAGCTGAGGTCAAGACCCGACAGGAGGCGGCCATGAGGCATGCACCCACTGCAGCTCTCTGCTTTGTGCAAGTCACAGACTCGGCGATGGCTCTCTTCTTTGTGTTTCCCCTTCAGCAAAATGATGAGAACAACTTGTAGCATATGGAAGCATTTCCACACTGCAAGTTATTCTGAGGGGGGAAAATGTGATTTGCAAATTCTGTCAAATGGAACAGGCACTTCCAAATGCTATTACGATGTTCAAACACATCCTTGTGTGTCAGAAGAGTCCTACAGATGTTTGCTTTTCTCTTTTTGTCTTTTTTTTTTTTTTTTTTTTGGTTCCCCATGGCGGTAAATGAGAAGAGTGAAGGAGCAGGGCTAGGAGTTTGTCCCACAGTCATTGCCCCAGACTGACGGGAAGACCTTCAGCGGCTGCTTCTGTATCATCAGCCTCATCGCAAAGGGTTGCTCAATTACCCTCAAATAACCACACGTTGTGAGCAGCTGTGTACCAGAAGACAAGGATCACGGGAAGGACATTTGTGGACAAGATGACACCTGAAGATCGGGACAAAACAACCCCTTGCACACATCTCCATTCCCTTTGGCTTGTCCCTGTCATGGCTGACAGAGAACATTTCAACGCTGAGGCGAGGAGACGATAGTCCCCCAGGAGAGTCTGGAGTGGGTCTCTCTGAGCATTTGAACATGAATGGGTGGTGATGTGGGTAGAGAATAAAGGCTACCAGAAATGCCAGATTTATGGCTAGACAATGCCGCAGAGGAACAGAATTACACAATTTCGTAAGAATGGATCCTTAACTCATTTTTTAATAAAAGAACAAAATAGGATATGGAAAATCCACAACAGGGACTATCAGTCCACCAACAGAAGATGAAGAGCCGGAAAAATATCTGTGTTTGTTTACTGATGGTGCAGTAGAACTAGGTGCCTAGCAGAAGCAGGGAGCCATACTTCATCACAAGGCAATGGAAACTTCTCTGGGATATTAAAAGGGCTTTCCCTTCCCACCCCAACAGATGCATAGAAGATGAAAAAAAAAGGCATCAGAAATAGATGAAATTTACTCTTGTAATAGCTGCCTCCTTTTTGAAACAAGACTATCATACAAAGTAAAACCTAATAAAAGTTTTTACTTTTATTAGTAATCCATCGTCCAAACGTCAGAGAGCCCCTGGTAGGAGACACTCTTTATGAATAGCCTTAATAAAACAAAACCACCCATTTTCTCTGCATGTTGCTTGGTTTTAGACTTGAACTCTATCTTGATTTCTGAGTGAAGATGACACGGAAACAAGATGACATTAATAACTGGCATGCAATTTGCTGTGAGTTCTCTCCCATGGCTAAGTAGATTCAGAAGCAGAAATGTAAAGAGAGATAACGGTTTTTTTTTCCTTCTTTTTTTTTTTTTTAGAAAGCCAGATGCAGAGTAAGAAGTAGACTTAAAGACTGCCCAGGAGAAGTTATTTCTGGTACAGAATGGAGAGCTTCTCCGGGGGTGGAATGTAAATCAGTCAGAGATTCTCCACAGAGGGTGTGACTGTAGCAGCCAAAGAAGGTGCCAAACACCGGACTCAGGGTTGAACTGGATTCCACCAATTCTTACAACAACACTGTGAGGTTCCCATGGTGTGTGAATCTTCCTCAACCGTTGAGGAAACTGTAGCTTAAGGAGATTGAATCTGGGAGCCAGGAGGTAACTGGGGACAGGAGTGTCACCCAGGCTTCCAGAGCCTGCACCTCCCACTCTGTACCAGCCTGCAAAATGTTCATCCTGGGGCACCCTTGCTTCTTCCCAGTATAGGGTTATTTCTTACAACAGATTAGAGCATGGGATCTTCACCTCCAGGTATTTGCAACATGTTTAAAAATAAGCTAAGACCAGTGGTGTCTACATGAACTCTGGCTTTCCAGAAGTTTGTAAAGTGGGTGCAAAGGGAGCATTAGAAGAACCAGAAACTGATAGCAATGACATCTCTGCATCTATGACCCATGGGACAAAGTTGCCTCTGCCTCCAGCTTTATCCTAACTAATTCTTGGTTTCCCTTCCCTTTCCCACCTAGATTCCTTCTGAGATCTATTGCTTTCTCTATCTGTTCAGCATGGCAGAGAACACGAAAACCAGAAAACAAATTAACTTTCCTTGTGTTATTAATAATGTGGATGGTTAACTCTCCCCAATGTATGTCTGTTTCCCATAAATTGGTTTAGGAGAAATGAGTTTAGCAGCGTGCATGTCCATTTGTAAAACAATTAAAAACATATAAAAGCAAATTCAATGAGTACATTTTAAAATAGCTTCTGAATAAAAAAGGCTTTCAGATTTTACATGCAACAAATGCTCATTTAAGAACAAATGAAGTCATGTCAAATACACTTTGTTTTACTCAAATGAAGGGTTGAGTTGAATCTTCCAAAACTCCTAATTTCACTCAAATCCCTCCACTTTGTCATTGTCTCCTACATGTATGCAATTCCAAAATCTCTAGAAATTTCTTTTATCTTCAATTAAGATCTGATGACCTCACATCCAGCATTTCATGTTAAACATTATCTTCTAATCTGATTCTCCCCTTTATTCTCCTTTTCAAGTCCAGATGTTACCACGAGGGTTAAGCTTGTTCTTTCAGTTTTCTGGAACTGAAACCGGGACACTGCTCGACTTTCTAGAAGGTTATTTCTAATCTGTGAAGTCAAGCCTCAATGATTATGCCTATTTTATTTGTAGATTTTATTTATTTTTTTTCTGAGAAGGATGATGGTTTTTTTTTTTTTTAAATTATCATTCAAATATATAGTTGACATACGATGTTATATTAGTTTCAGGTGCACGACCTGGTGATTCTATAATTCTATATATTACGCAATGCTGAGTCTGCCTAATTTAAAGGCCCCAGCATTGCACCTGAAGCAATCCTAAATCTGCTTTCCAAAAATTATTTCAATATGCCTCCTTAATATTAACTTATAATTTCAGCCCAAACAACAACCTCATGGTTGCCTGAGTAGACCATGCCTCTGCGTGCTGTTTGGAGTTTTTGTCAGCGTCCTACTTAAGATACATTTCTCTTCCTCCTCTCTGCAAATTATACAGATTCTATAATGCCCAAGCAAAGTCTGCCTTTTCCTAGAAAACATTTAAACAACTCTGACCTGTTGTCATCTCTCTTCTTGAATTCCTGAATTCCAACCAATGGTTGACTGGCATTCCAGAAGAGCACGTTTATACTGACTCAAGGTCATTGACAGCTCCATGCCTCCTCACCCCTGAGACAGCGATTCCTTCTTTCCCCCTAACTCTTTTGTCCTCATTTCACACTAGGATTTTCTGGTCAGAAATATAGATGTCTTGCCAATCTTTTGTGAAATTTAGGGAGAAAATATTAATATCACACATTTCAGCAGTAATAACACTAATTTATAGTGATTTTGTAGTGATCTTTGAGTGACAGACATACCATCTCAAAGGTTCTGGAAGTCCAAGACTTCCTGTGACATGCCCTGAGGAGGACAGGCTGATTGGATGAGAGTCTTGTTGTAAGAGAGCCATGTTCTTTCTGAGACAACTGCTAATGACCCTAATGATGACCTAGCCTGGTTTTGACTCTCAGAATTTGGGAGAAATCATTTATTCATATATCTGCTTTTTAAAATAAGAAAAAAAGGGGCACCTGGGTGGCTCACTCATTAAGTGTCTGCTTTCGGCTCAGGTCAAGGTCCCAGGGTCCTGGGATCAAGCCCTACATCAGGTCCCCTGCTCAGCGGGAAGCCTGCTTCACCCTCTCCCCCTCCCCCTGCTTCAGTTCCCTTCTCGCTATGCCTTTCTGTCAAATAAATAAATAAAATCTTCAAAAAAAATTTTTTTAAAAAGAAAAAGGGTGATAGAGTTAGTAAATGCGTTATATTTATATATCTACAAATACTGTGGGAAACCACCTAGATGAAGATGAGAAAGGAAAACAAATGAAATTATGGGTTGTTTTCAATGTGGTTATCTATTACTCAATAGCTTTGTGGGTTTTAGTCTTTCAATATTCAACAGATATGTATTGAGGACTTAGTGTATCGTGCATTATTCTGGGTACCAGAGAAGGGATGAAGAGCAGTAACAAGAAATAAACAAAAATCATCCCATTAGTTTTATCAACAGCAATCGTTAGACTACTGTACTTAGAATGTTAAGTTAAAAAGTTCAAACGTAAGTTGATTTAGAATATAAAAGACCATATTGGGCAAAGCACTGGGAGGAAGGGTTTGAGGAAATAGAAGGAGAGCTGGAATCAACAGCCTGGGTCTCCACCTTCATCCCACAAATGAGCATCACCCCCATGCATTTATCTCAAACTGCCAAACCAAGAATGGGTTTGCTCGGAACTCTGTCTCGATGTTTAAAGCACGAGGCAGACTGGATAAGCTTTAGTCTGTTCTTGATTTCTTTTTTTTATTCTTCCCCCCACCCCGTGGTTGACTATAGATAGTTGAGATACAGAGTTTAAGTCTTACTTATCTTATTTTCATCAAATTTCTACGTCATATGTAAATTTGGGAATGACTGTATTGAAGGTTCATATTGAAAATCAAAAGAAAGCAATGGTTTGTATCCTTGTGTGTGGTGTGAGGTATTATTATGACATTACTGCAGATCTGACAGCAATGATCAGTGCCTTTATTAATGATAGATTTTTTAAAAATATATTTTAAAATATTTAGGATATTTTAAAATATTTTTGTTTCACAGCCTGCATGTTAATTATATTAGGCCAAACATTTCTCTAATAGATAAACCAGGCATTTGAGAAGCTGGTAAGGGTTGAGTCTCAGCAGCCCAGCATTTCTGAGAAGGACGTTCTGGAAGAATCCTTGTTAATTCCGGCTCTTAGGTCCTCAGAACATGTGAGTTATGAGTGAAAGCCTAACAACTGTAAAGTTAGCTCAAGGGTTTATCAAGTTAAATAAAGGCAATCAGAGGCTTTTTTTTTTTTTTTTTTTTTGACGATCAGAGGCTTGTGGTCCTGTCTAGTTAAGTGTTCTAATTTATTCTCCCTCAGCTTTCCTTGGAAATGTCCATAAAACCTATGGGGAGGTAGAGCATTGCCTAAGCAGAGACTCTGAGAGAGCTCGTTTATAATTTTCCTTCATCTGAAAGTCATAGGGAGAGTTACATGGGTGATGGATGGAGTTGAGAAACTTTCTGAAGCCACCACATGTTCCTTTTGAAGAGAAAACATAAGAGGACACGATGTGAAGCAGACAGGGAAGCTCTCACACTTGCATTCCTGCATCTCACACATGTGACATGTTACGGGAAGCCCCACAGAAGCAGTCTAGTTTGGAGAGAGTGTCTTTCTGAGGCAGCCAGTGACAACCTCCTGTTCCTAGTCTGCATCCACCCGTGTATGTCTTTCGTGGCCCATCGGGAGATTATAACTGCCATGAATGTAAATGGAAGACTGAGGCAGGGCCTAGGCACCTTGCTTCATGGAGTAAGATCCCTGAGAGGAAGAGCCAGGGAGAAGCACAGGGGAGAGACCTGGTTCTGCCTACCTTTTACGGAAAAGACTCCCTCACTGCCTCATGGAATGAAAGAATACGTTCTCTAATCAAGGTGAAGGCCAGGCTATGGGAATCAGAGGACCAAAGTATTTTAGCATAGCCACGGTTCATGACTTTTTTAAAGTTGGAATAAGGCTGTGGCAAAAACAGGCTGCTTCGTAAGGAATAAACATCAAGTCTGCCTCAGAATGCCCAGTGTCGACTGTCACGAGGTCTCAGGGGAAGGTCTGCAGATTGGGACGGAGAAGGGATCAAAGTGTCCATTTCTTTAATGAAAATGAAATCAGTGTGTTTAATAAAATGGATGAAACTGTTAATTTCTTGGGTAGAATTACCCACTATTTAGAAAGCAATTAAAATGAAAATTAAAATGCCGCACATGAAAACATATTGAAATGTGCCAAAACTCTTTGCAGAGTAAGCTAATGCCCTTAGGAGTATCATTAACACAAGTTTTAAAAAAATGAAGTAAGTGACCTGAACATTAAATTCAAAATGTTTATAAATATATAACAAAATAAGCAGAAAGTAAATCAGACCTAAAAAAGTAATACATAAAAAATAGACATTATGAAATAGGTAACCAGAAAATAGTCAACTGATAAACCTAGGAACAAGTTCTTCAAAAAAGAGAAACAAAGAACACATTTTGGGCAACATTAATCAAGGGGAAAAATTAAGACAAGGCACCAAATCACCCATAATAAGGAATAGGAAAAAAAAAAAAAAAAAGACATGGGTGATTTTTTTTAAAAAGAAAAGAAAACAATGCAAAGTTTATTACAAAATACATCTGAAAATTTTATTGAAAGGATAATTTTCTGGAAAAATGTAAGTCACCACATAGAACATGAAGCAACAGAACACCAATGAGGTCAAAAATACTGAGAAAAAGGAAAAACAAACAAACAAAAAAACTAAAACAAAACAAAACTTGCCAAGAAATTATCTCCAAAAATAACTCCAGATCCAGATCCAGACAGTTTTACTAAAGTGTTCTTTCAGATGAGGTGATTCCCACACTTTTTAATTGTTCCATGAAAAAATGTGACCAAGCTTTCCAAGTCAGGTGAGCATAAATTATACTGAAAGCTGATAACATATACCTGAAAAAAAGAAAAAAGAATAACAGAATAGGAACTCCTATACAGAAGCTTAGTAGTTAAGAAATGATCAGGAATAAAATTTAATAATGCATTTAATGAAGAATTCCCCATGACCAAGGGGGGGTTTATGTCAGAAAACAAGAACGTGTGACCATTATTTAATCAGTTAATAAAATATAGGACATCCCTAGGCAAAAGGAGAAAAATCTCCTAACCATGAAGTTAAAAATGTCATCAAAATCAGATCAGCATATATATCCAAAAGGGATGAAATATCATGTTAGTAGTAGAGAGGTGGTCATCAAGCATTTGTGTATTGGGGAAATAAGTTTATTTTTTTTTTTTTTAAATTTTTTTTTTTTTTTAATTTATTTAGTCAGAGAGAGAGAGCGAGAGCGAGCACAGGCAGACAGAGTGGCAGGCAGAGTCAGAGGGAGAAGCAGGCTCCCCGTGGAGCAAGGAGCCCGATGTGGGACTCGATCCCAGGACGCCGGGATCATGACCTGAGCCGAAGGCAGCTGCTTAACCAACTGAGCCACCCAGGCGTCCCGGGGAAATAAGTTTAAATCAAAGCCGTTAATAACAGATACAGTTACTACTTTAAGGAAGTAAAGCAAGGGGTCATCTGCAAATATGTGAATAAAAATTGTGAGGACATCCCTTACCCACAACTGTCAAAGGGGAGGATTTTGTGTTTTCTAAAGGGGCCAGGGATGACTGGACACCTCCCCACCCTGCCCTTTGAACCATCTGAGCACATGGCCCTGACAGAAGGAAGTTGCATCCAGGAGGAATGTGGACATTTTAGAAGGTTTTATTTATTGGATGATATTCCTCGAGGTACCACCTGGCAATCAGGAGAGGAGCTGAAAGGGAAGGACAGAAGCCAGCGGGTGTGGGCAAGAGTCCAGGGGACTACACTTTTGGGTTTCCATCTCTGGTCCATGATGGCTGCTTAGATTTTCCTCTTTTATACACTGGGGTCCCAGTTAAAATTTTGTTTGAAAAGGAAGGCCTCGATGCTAATGGCAAACAAAATCACTTTGAAACTCCTTAAAACAACTAGGTTTAAGGATATACATTTGAAAAATAAATAAATAAATGAAGGCCCCCACTCTTTTCTTACAACATTTGAAAACATTGAAAAAGTAAAAGCTATTTAAAACAAAGTATTAGCAAGCACACATCCTGAAAAAGAATTATTTTCTGGCCTCATATTTCAGCCATTCATGATTCTTTTTCTCTCTATCTCTCTTTGTGCGTATCTCTTAGTCTTACTCTCCTATACACGCTCAGACACACAAACTCTCCCATGGCTTGTGAAATAGAGCAATTGTAATAATGACAGGAATTGGTGGCTGGTTGCCAGGGGGCCGAGGTGAGAGCTGAGAGGGACTGAGGGAATTTGGGGAGGTGGGGGGCGGTGATGGAAATATTCTGAACGGGATTGTGGGAATAGTTTGCATCTGTGTGTAAATTTACTAAAACTCATTTTAGCACTGGAGATCTGAAGTGGGTGAATTTTATGTTGTGTAAAGGAAACCTCGACACAGCTGTTAAAAAAAAATGAAGAAATACGTAACAATACTTCGATTTGGGTGTGTCACAGTCTTTTTTCCAGCTTTGCCAAGGTGTAACTGACAGAAAACTACGTTATATTTAAGGCATACAATGTGATGAGATAGATAGATAGATAGATAGATACACACACACACACACAATTTTTCACCATATAGATATTTTTCACCATGTAAATGGTGAAAAATTACTATGGTAGGGTTAGTTAATGCATCTAACACCTGATTATAATTGTGTGTGTGTGTGTGTGTGTGTGTTGAGAACATTTAAGATCTACTCTCAGCAACTTTCAAGTATAATCACCTATATGTTAAATATATGTTAACCATGGTCATTATGCTAAGTATCAGGTCCCCAGAACTCATTCATCTTAAAAATGGAAGTATGTCCCCTTTGACCAACATCTCCCTATTTCCCATCTCCCAGCACCTGGCAACCAAAATTCTACTTTGTGCTTCCATGAGATCGTTTTTTTGTTTTGTTTTGTTTTGTTTTGTTTTGTTTTGTTTTGTTTGTTTGCTTGATATTTTTAGATTCCACATATAAGTGAGATCATACAGTACTTGCTTTCTCTGTCTGACTTATCTCACTTAGCGTCAGGTCCTCAAGATTCATCCATATTGTCTCAAATGCCAGAATTCCCTTCTAACATCCCGTGCGTATGTGTATATGTGGACACATACTTTCTGTATCCTTGCATTCATCAATGGACACTTAAGTTGTTTCCATATGTTAGCTATTGTGGATAATGCTGCAATGACATGGGGGTGGAGATAGCTCTTCAAGACAGTGATTTCATCTCCTTTGGGTGTATCTCCAGAAGTGGGATTGCTGGATCATAGGGTTACTCTATTTTTAATTTTTTGAGGAGCTTCGTATTGTTTTCCGTAGCGGCTGCACCAATTCACATTCCCACCAACAGTGCCTCGGTTTCCTTGTGCTACATGCCCTCCCCAATGCTGTCTCCTGTCTTTTCGGCACTGGCCATTTTCACAGGGGTGAGATGACAACCCCTGTGGTTTTGATTTGCATTAGTGATGCAAAGCATCTTTACATATACCCATTGGCCATGTGTATGTCCTCTTCCGAAAACTTGTTTATTTAGGTACTCTGCCCATTTTTTAACCAATTATTTGTTTTGAGGGTTTTTTTGTTGTTGTTATTGTTCTTTGAGGTGTACGTTTCTTACATATTTTGGATTTTAAGTTCTTATCAGATATGATGGTTGGCAAATATTTCCACAGGTTATCTCTTCGTTCTGTTGCTTGCTTCTTTTGCTGCAGAGAAGCTTTTCGGTTTTGAGGTTCCACTTAACTGATTTTTGTTTTTGTTGCTTGTGCTTTTGGGGTCATATCCAAAAAATTGTTGCCAGGATAATCATCAAGAAGCTTTCCCTCACGTCTTCCATAGTGGTTTCATGGTTTCTGTTCTTACTGGTTAATTTTTGTAAGTGGTAGAAGAGAAAGGTTCAATTCTGTTATGTTGCCTGTGACTATCCAGTTTTCCAACAGGGTATTTTGCTGACCATTCACACTCTCTAAATGAGGACATAAAATTAGTCAAAATCGTCATCTCTTTCTCTTCATGTCATATGACACCTTAAGAGCAACTCAATGGATACTTTGAAAGTTTCACCAAAACATTACATCTTTTCACATTTAACACGTGATCACAAGGCTTAAAAGTCTTCCCATACTGGGTGGACACAGACTCAGAAATCTGATAAGCCCAAACCCAAATTATATGTTTTGTGCTATCTCTTTTATATTACATATCCCCTTCTCTTCAATAGCTTTATGCTGCTTAAAATTACTTTTAGTCTGAAGTCTTCAGCAGCCTTTCCTTACTTAAATAGATAATATAAACCATTTTACTCTGCCTTCTACTCTCTTTGTTAGCCTTTTACTACTTCACCATATATATCTTATGCTGTCAGTTACCAAAATTCTTTACCACTTCCTTTACAAATCCTGCGTCCGTAAGGGAGATCTTAGAAAGAAACGTGGATTCTTCAAGCTGGAAGTGACAATGAAGTCACTTCACCTCACCTCCACGGAATGCAGGTCCCCTAATCATCCCCAGCACTCTGTTGAATAATTTTGGTTACAGGGAACCCACCACTTTTCAGAGAATCCATGGGCATGCCCTTGGAAAGATCAAGAATGCAGGCCAACCAAAGGGAATAAAATATTGGTGTCTCACTATTGTATGAAAGAACTCATTTCCCTACTTGCCAAATGCAACATTCACAAACTGGAAGCTGGGATTTAAAAGCTCTAAGAAATTGAGTAGTTGGTGAAGCGGGGAGCAGTGAAATGTTATGTAAAGTGTAATTTCTGCTTTCCTGATAACTTCAGGCTATTAATACCTTTAAATAATAACTTTCTGAAGTTTAGCACCCAGATGAATTGGGAGATAATAGATTCTTTTATTATTCCATCCAAAAACCATCTCTATGTCCTCTCCCCAGTTTCACACACTAAGGATCAAGTTCCTCTGCTGATGAATGTAAGAAAGTCGAAGGTCATCAAGCAGTAAGATTACTTAAAATACGGAACACTGACAGGGGTGGGTTGGGGTGGGGTGTACATTTCATCTTACTCTGGATCTTGACTTGGTTATGTGACTTCCATTTTCCCATCCGGGGAATGGGAGAACTGTGGTCAGGATTAGCGTTGTATGGACAGCACCTACCATGACGTCTGGGTCAATAGCTGACGCCCATTCCTTTGCATCGTCAATCCCCTAAGCTCACAGTTTGAGATGCTAATGTCCTGTTGGAGAGACATCGGTTTTCATAGACTTCTGCAGCCTGGAAATCCCAGACCCGTGCAGTGTTGCTGATGTTTGACATCTTTCCCATGGAATCCTGGGTTCCTGCCAGCTAAGGCTCACCATGGCAGATCGTTCTCTGCCCTCCGTTCATGCACCACGTGGGAGGACACCAAGCATACCCGGGATGTCTTTCCACTAGCATCTCCTGTTTAAAACCCGTCCCTCCCTGTCTTTCAAAGCTACTCCAGCAGGGCCCCCTGAGATGTCAACCTTGACAACTCAGGGACCAGCCTGCTCACGTCTAGAAAAATGGGGCACAGTCACCCAGAGGAGCACCAAGCAGGGGTGCGAAGGGGAGGTGGGAGCCAGGCTTCACTCTTTCCATACCTGTCTGGGGAATCTCACCATTTGCCACCTGCTGTTCTCAGGACTGGGGACGCGGCGGGGACTTCAACCAACATGATGCAGCAATGAGGGGGTTTCTGTCTTTCCCCACCCTCCTATCATGGCCAGAACAAGAAAAGAATGAGATCAAAAGGTGAAACAGACGTTTTGTTTAAGGAGTATGGTCCAAAGGAGGAAGGTAAAGCTAGGAAAGGGGGCAGAGAGCAGGAAGGGGGACGCTACAGTTCCGGATTGGTTGCTGAGCACAGACTCTGCGGGGGAGAGGTCAGAGGGAGGACTTGGAGGAGGAGAAGGAGGAAGCCGGGGGTGTCCTGTGGGAGCACTGCAGAACAGGCTTGACCTGGCAGGCCAACCCACCCCGGCACTCCCAGCCTTCCCCCTGGGCTGCCTCCTGCACCTGCTCACTGGCTTCCCGTAGCTCATTCTGTGGAAGGCCCGGCAGTTCGGGCTCTGGTCACTTTGGAAGCCCTAAGAGTTCATGTTAGAAGTTGGGCTACTGGCTTGGAAACCCTGCATGAAAGAGCACGTGGAAAGCGAGAGGGCCTGAGATGACCTGACGGGAGCAAGGCCGAGTCACCCAGCAGAGCACAGTGAACCCCCAGAGGCTGAGCCTGCTAAGGAGCCTGAAGAGCGGGCAGCCCCAGGGGCTGGTCAGAGCGGCTGTCACCTGCAGCAGCCCCATGAGAGACCCTGAGCAGAAGCATCTAGCCGAGGCCCAGGCCTCCCCACAGAACCTGGAGCAGAAACAACCATGATGTTCAGGCAGGCTGGAGACACAGCAGCTGATCCCTGAATACGAGATGAGAGATGGAGTCAGGGATGACCAGAGGTACCTCAGTGCTGGGCCGAGGAGACAGCCTCTCTGTAGGGAAGCCTCATGGCCCCATGTGGAGGCCTGGCAACCTTCAGGAGGTCGACCTGCAGGGGGCCCTGGCCAGGAAGGCAGAATCTGGGTCCAGGGCCGGGAGATGCTAATGAGTTCAGCCACCACAGCAGAAGGTCATGGCCAGAAGCCACAGGGATTCTCTGGGTTAACCAGTCTTGGTCCTGGGTTTTTATAAGGTGCCAGTGACTTCAGATGCAGGCCTTGAAGGCAGCCCACAAACTACTGATCTGGCCTGGACGTGCTCAGAGCGTTCACTCTGCTGTTTCTGGAAGCCTCGTGTCTGTAAGCCGGGCCGGAGGCCTGTCTCATATTCAAGTCTCCACACCTAGGGAAGCACTTCTACCTAACAGAGCTGGAAGGAGTCCTTCTCCTGTTTATTTTTTATTTTTTTAAAGATTTTATTTATTTATTTGACAGAGAGAGATCACAGTAGGAGAGAGGGAGGGAAGAGATCACAGAGAGAGAGGAAGGGAAGCAGGTCCCCTGCTGAGCGGATGCGGGACTCGATCCCAGGACCCTGAGATCATGACCTGAGCCGAAGGCAGCGGCTTAACCCACTGAGCCACCCAGGCGTCCCTCCTTCTCCCGTTTAGAGAGTGATTTCCTCCTCCCACAAAAGCAGTGCAGATGTCTGACCATTTTCCCCTTCAGAGACCCATGGGTTGCTCTGAGAGAAAAGATAGTATTTTTATGTGTGAAAACCCGCTTTACTAAATGTCCCACTTCCCTGGGAAGCAGTGCATTATTTTCTCCATCTGGCGTATGCTAAGTGGTTGTGAAAATACAGGAAGTTCCTGTGAATTTCCTCAAGAAAATCTTGACAGGCTCTGCACTATTTTGGACTATACTGATTCGTATTATGACATTCAGATTGCTATAAAATAATATAACATAATATAAAATAATAAAATCCAGTGCAACCTGGTCCGGCAGTATGAAGCCTTCCTTACCTCCTGTGATAACTAGTAAGAACATTTATATAAACAAAACACAGGAGTGAAAACAAAAACGAGGGAGGATCCTGTTTTTGAAATGCATGGAATTGAAATTAACACAGTCAATTTAAGTTGTTTTATCAACATTTTAGGAACATTTGCTAAAATATTTGGTTTGTTTATATCATAGAATCATGGAGTATCTGAACTCTACAGAAGCTTAGCGTTATTCTCTTCTCTCTACGGATGAAGAATCCTAAGTCCAGAGACGTTCTGATTTTCCAAAGGTCACACAGCTGGTTAGAGGCAGAGTAAATGCTAGAATCCAGTGATCGTCATTCCTAATCCAGTTCGCTTCCTGGAGAACTCCTAAAATACTTCTGTTGCAAGTGTTTCCACTCCTAGCCAAGAGGAGGGAGGGACCAGGGAGGAGCTGGGGGTAGTCAGGCAAAGGAGGGTGGGGAGCAGAGCAAGCCCATTCTTCTCACTTTCTTCTCTCGTTGTTCTCCAAACAATGGAGCAGGCAGAGGGGAAAGTCATCCGGTTCCATTCTGAAAAGACTGCCCTCCTGAGCCAACCCCACATCCTGGCCAGCAGACCTGGCACTTTACTAGGAAAAAGTGACAAGGCACTAGGTAAGCAGGAAGATGACGGGATTGATTCCTTCCTTTCCTGGAGCTGTGTGGAGCAAGTTACATTAGGTCTCTGATCTTCAATCTCCTCACCAGGAAAATGGCAATAATAATAATAACACCGACCTCCCAGAGTGGCTATCATGATTAAGGTTGCCATTTTTAAGAGCTTAGAATGGTGCCTGACACTATTACGTTCTATCCAAGTATCTGGTCAAAAGAATTAAACTTAAGGAACCCTACCCATCTTCCTGGAACTTTTCTTATTAATCTAGGGCTCTTTCTAAGGCGCTACCAGTTCTGAGAGCTTTATTTCTTGGCTGGTCCCAACCTCCCACCACCAGGTGCTAAAGGGAGGTCAGGACAAACAGGATACTCAGAATGGCTGTCACCACCACTGATGTGCATTCAACCCCGTGAAGCTTCTTTTGGTAGAACCCCACCCTCCCAGGTCCAAGGACACTGTCCTTCAGCAGCCAACAAAATACAGGAGAATTTTAAGGGGAACGAGCCTCTGGGTGTCCCCGCCATAGCACAGACTTCGTAGTTTCAATATGACATTTGTAGAAATGTAAGTAGGCATGAAATCAGATATTTTTCACCATGAAATTTGTTGATTTATGATTTCCATAGGGTACCCCCTTCAGACAAGAACATCAGAATGTGGCCCGAAGGCTCTTCTGTCTGCTTTTGTAAAGAACCAGATAATTGGCTATTTTTCTCAGTGAGGCACAACTGGTTTCGATTTAACTAAAGACTGGGAATGAATTTTGTCAGTTGGCTGTTGACTGGCTCTTCTTTGGCATTTCAGTCCTCTACAGATGGGCACCTGTCACTTGGTTGCCGTCCCCTCTGCAAATGTCCAGGCACATTGTTTGGTGACTTCCCAGGTACTAGCTAACTCTCCAGTTATAGCGGCCACTGCGCCTGACCAATTGTTTTATGAGGAAAGGCCTCCGTTGATGCTCTTAAAAGAGAAAAATTGATGCAGTTTAACAGGAAGCACTGCCCTCAGCTGCGCTGTCCATCCCCTCACACAACTACATTTATGTGAAAAAAAGAAAAGACAAGAAACTCAGATTAAATAGGATAAATTAGTTTTTAAAGAAGAGGGAAACATGCAGCCGCACACAAAACTACAAGTTCATATTCTAAAGAATGCTCAGGGGCACCTGGGTGCCTTAGTCTTTAAATGTCTGCCTTTGGCTCAGGTAATGATCTTAGGTTCCTGGGATTGAGCCCCGCATCAGACTGTCAGTGGGGAGTCTGTTTCTCCCTCTCTGTGGTCTCGTGTGCTCTGTCTCTCTCTCAGACAAATAGAATCTTAAAAAAAAAAAAAAAAAAAAAAAAAAAAAAAATTAAAAAAAAAAAAAAAAAAAAAAAAAAAAAAGATTCCCAGAAAGAATATGAGAAACATTTGCATCCGCTGAAGAACATTCTATGTCTGTACATTGACTAGATCACCCTCAAGGTTTTTCTAACTTTTAGAATCTATGATTTTATGGCTTCTAATTTTCATGACACCTTTGGGCTATGTTGAAAAGATGTAAGTTTTCAGCTTTTCCATTTCATGAGCAAGTGCACCCCACCAGAAATGCAAGAGAAGTGGGGGGAACAGCAGGACACTCAAGACGTTCCATCTTCTTTTCAACCCATGGCTTAAATTCATGTCCTCAGATAGCATATTTTACCAGGAACTGCTTTTGAACTCCGTATTCCTGCCTGCTTGTTTTCTTCAAAACTACGTCTTCTCCTCCTTCTGGCAGAGTCATACTGATTGATGAATGAACGAGTGGACCAGTGAGTGAGAAAATTAAGTGATCTCTTGGGAAATATATAGAATGCACTTATAGTTGTGTTCCGTCTCACCTATCCAAAGATCGTATACTTTCAAAGATGAGAATTCTTTTTTCTTTCTTAGGGCTATTGGTTCCATTTAGGGTAGAGAAATATTTCATACTAATTTGGAAAGGGGGCTGAAGGTAGTCCTGCCTCATGGGAAATATTCATCTAGGTAAGAAAGAAAATCTTATGTTGAAGGGTGTCAGCATCAACGAATGAAGTGTTTGTAGGCAGAATTCAGAAATAAGAGATCCCAGAGTGGGAGTCTAGGAAATCAGGGTTGACATGAACTCACTCTGAAATTTCTTGGCAGCATTGTTTATAGGTGTGGAAAGGGAGGGATGAAGGTCCATGTTACAGTTCCATGCTGAAAAGATCTACCAGATTCAAATAATGACAAACCCGTTTCATGGTGAGACTAATATTATAGGCAGCAGCCACCGAAGAAGGCCAAGGACGATGTAGTTCTCATGGCGATGCAAGCTGGGCATAAAGGGAGGATTGATAGGGATGCCGAACCTCTCCCTCGGGACACCTGGAAACGTTAATCTTGCAAAAGCACAGCATCTGGCATGACTTGGGTTTCTTAGCTTCTCTTTGCACCTGCTAACTGCTCCCTGGGACTCAGAGATGCTGCTGCAGAGGACGGATCAGAGCTGAAAAAATGCATCTGTGTATCTTGCAAATTTTGTGAGGATGAGATAGGCTGTATACTGAGATGCGTATAAACAAGACAGATCAAAAAGTAAAAGAGAGAAATAAGGATTGCATCATATTGTAACAGAAAGTAGCAGCAACTCAGTTGTTAGAGCTGACCCCGGAGGCTAATTTTCTGCCAGGCATATCCTGATATCCTTTATCAAGCTCACCTCACTGAGTCGTTTCCACGATCCTGGCCATAGTCGCTATTGTTTTATGACTCTGCACTCGTTAGCAGACTCGGATTAAGGTGATTCTACAAGACCATCCAGGTGCTAAGTGGCAAGATTGGCATTGAAACCTCAGCAGCCTGCCTGAGAGCTCTTCATCAGGTGGCTGTCCATCCTGGTTAGGGAGCATAGCTCTGACTCTCTGATTACAAATGATCTCAGCGGAGAAGAAATGGGAGGTGTGCGATGGTGTCGTGGGAATCAGCTCGGATATCAGATTGGAACACATTATTTAACAACCTGGTTCATCGATTTTCTTATTTGGATACTGGGAAAGATGATAGTTATCTAACAGGTTATAATATCTAAATTCAATAATGTTGTCCAGAATGCCTCAAACATCTTTATAAAATATGGACTTTATGTAAAAAGAATTTTAGGGTTTTTTCCATGGAATTCCCTTAAATATTTTTAAAGAAAAATGGGTATCGTGTATGCTCCAACTTTCCTACAAATTAGCCCAGTGAAATCAGCAGCAAATTAATTGTCACAGAAAAATTTGTAAATAGTTGGTCACGCTTGATAAAATACCTTTTTTCAGCCCCCAGGGTGTCTCAGTTGTTAAGCATCTGCCTTTGGCTCAGGTCCTGATCCCAGGATCTTGGGATCAAGTCCTGCATCGGGCTCCCTACTTGGCAGGAAGCCTGCTTCTCCCTCTCTCACTCTTCTTGCTTGTGTTCCTTCTCTCGCTGTGTCTCTCTCTGTCAAATAAATAAAATATTTTTTTAAAAAATAAAAATAAGATACCATTTTCATGAGTACTTGTGCACATGACCTGATATTTCATATGCATAATGTTGTATGTGTTTTATTGACAAATAATTTTGTGGTATATCATAGAATTAAATATCTTATGGGGCCCTGTAAAGAACAACATAACTTTTTAGATTCTCTTCTCCCTAAATATGTGGAAAACAATTGATATATGGTAGACATTTCAAGTAATAAAATTATTTGAACACGTTTGTTGCTATTAATACCCAAGAAACCAATAGTGTTGACTGTGAATTAGCACTTCTGTGAATTCAGATATGAGGAAATTTTGTTCTAAGTTGGGCTCAAGATAAAAAACAAGTTTCCTGTAATTTCTGGTAGTTATATTAGGAAAAGCCAAGTAGAAAATAAACTTAGGCTTCCAAAAATCATGGACACAACATGGGCTGTTCTGACATTTTTTTTTTTTAAGATTTATTTATTTATTTATTTGACAGACAGAGATCACAGGTAGGCAGAGAGGCAGGCAGAGAGAGAGGGGGAAGCTCCCTGCTGAGCAGAAAGCCTGATGCGGGGCTTGATCCCAGGACCCTGAGATCATGACCTGAACCAAAGGCAGAGGCTTAACCCACTGAGCCACCCAGGCACCCCTGTTATGACATTTTTATTAAGATGAAACTCATAATTGATTGTCATCATATAATCCTCAAATAATTGATTATGAAGACATAGATGGATAAAGCAAGAGGAAAACATGCTGAGTAGATTGTTAATTTATTCTTGATAACATTTAAAGGAGGACAGTGATGGGAAAAGCATGAGAAACCTGGAGAGGAGCAAAATGTTTTCAATTTTAAGAAAAGGATAGAGGAGATTTATTCTAGTTCTGTAAGGTAATACAGGGACTAGAGGAAGGGAAGCAACTTGAAGGACATGTCTATTGGCTACTGGCTACCAATGGCTCTGTGTTCAGCATTATCTGATTAGTGACAGTACTATCACTTTCTCAGTGGTGTAATATACATTTGCATGATATCATCAATATATTATGTCGATAATGCTATAGATTTCTTGTTTATATATACTACGTCTGAACAGTCACAAAAGTTATCAACTACCTGGTTAAAGGAAATAGGCTTATGGGATTTTTAGGAGAAATTGAATGGAAAGGCTCAGAAAATACATACGTCAACAAAATTAGATTGTTCACAGTCATCTCAATAAATGATAGAGAGTGACAAAATCAAACAATGTGAAATTTAAGGGGGTGAATATAATGCCTTCGCTTGTGCCAAAAAACGAAAACACCTCTAGGTTTCACAGAAAAGCAACTCTAAGATGAAAAACCGTCAGTGTTGTTAAGCAAGAATTAGGAAGGAATGCAGCAGACGCTCTGGATACATGGTGACTGTTTCAAGAGACACCTGTGGTAGGTAGGTGTCTGGGGCCCACCCAGCAGGCTGCAGGAGACTAAGCTCCACTGTCTGAGGGCTGTTCTTGGTGCTGGGGCCCTGATTAGAGGAAACCTTGTCATGTGCCCTCCAGGGGCTGGGCAAGGGCAATGTCCGCAGCCCCTATGGGAGGCAGGATTCCACTTCTCTATGGTGGAAGGGAGACATGGAACTGAAAAACAATTTCTTGTGCTGCTTGAAAGTAGCTGTTAACATCCAGAGACCAAGAATGCTTGCCTTTAATCACTGTACTATTCCTGTAAATAAGACTCCAGACTCGTGTCAGGAGGTTGAAGTGAGATGCCTTGGCCATCATCCCTTTCCTCCCTCGGGTACCGGGTATGGCCCACCCCCCTCACCCCAGCCTCATGACTTCACTTGTCGTGTCTACCATTGACTTGACTCCTCCCCTCGCTCAAAACCTGTCTCCAGGATTGGGTCTGAAATAGATTGATAAATCAATGCCAATGAATATTTGCCACATCTCAGCTTTGACCAGGCATGGTGATCACTTCCTGCAGGGTAGAACAGGGGAGGTGCAGCTGGAAGTGGGCCTCAGACCAGAGCTTCTGAACTGCTGTGGGCTATCACTCACCAAGGAGATAATTACATTCTAATTCAGGACTCTTCTTTTGAGGGTATGCTGGGAGTGTGGCGTTCTGGAGAGGATTGTCAATATGACCATTGCTAGCCATGGACTTGAATTTATGCAACCATGTTGAACAACAAGAAAGGAGAACATTAGAGATTCATGTTATGCAAAGAGAATGGGATTCAGTTAGTTAACTAAACTTCGTTCTGAATTCACTCACGTGGGAAGCATCCCTGGGAGATCGAGACCCTAGGGCAAGAGGTTGAAAATGATTAGGGCCACTCAAGTACCAGGCTGGCCTCTGGCAAGCCTGCGGTAACTGTAAGCTCCTCCTTGGGACAGTCAGTTACACCATCTGCCCTAAGAGCTCAACAAGCTGTTCCCACTTGGAATTTCCCGTGTGTGTATATTACAGTCACAGGTACCACCTCGGACAAGTAAGGAGCATCCAGGGGCCTGAGCCCGATGACAGACATCCCAAATCGCAGTCTCCGGGAATGGCTTTGGGAATATGTATGCTTACAGTCCCAGGTACATCTCACATAAGAAGAATTTAATTTATGGTTGTTAACACAATCACCAAACCTACAGCTGGCTTCCCCCCCCCCACACCAATTTAATCGACATTCTCCAGTTTCCTTAACTCGGCAATACTACCATTTATTCCTTTATTTAACACGTTCGTTGAACTCCTGCCTGCACAGATATCTAGATGGTGGGGTTACAAAAATAAGAAAAGAGCGATGCTTGCCATTGCAAACTTGCAGTCTAATGAAGAGATTGGCTTATGCACAAAAGCAATAAGAGAGAATGTGGGGTGTTCTGGTCAGAGGGAGGAATACAGCGATGCTGAGGTTGGACAGAGGGCAACAAACTTGCTCTGCCTGAGCAACCGAGGAAGGCTCCAGGGAGGGGGCAGAAGAGGAGTTAGCTCTCTAGGGATGAAAATGCACAGAGGACTCTGCATGGAGAGGCCGGCCAGCCTTGTTGAGCGACGGTGCAGCTCCACAGTGGCCAAAGGGACATCAGGAGGTGTAACAGAAACCCAAATGCCTATTTGTCAGGAAATTGGTATTTCATCTTGTAAGCAACAGAGTCAATTGGATCTCATCCTATTAGCAAGCAGAGGAATTGCGTGATGGATTTGTGTTTTGAAAAGATCATGCAGGCAACAGGGCAGAAACCACGAGGGTAATAGTGGGTCAAGGAGAGCAATGAAGACAATGTGACTTGGGGGAGGGCTGCAGGAAACCTTCTAAGATCTGAGCTGGGAAGACTTCCTCCCTTCTGGATGATTGTTTCTCCTACCTGGCTCCTTGGAACCAACTTGAAACATTTGTTTAGTTGAAACAAATGTTTAAAAACATTTCCTTACTTAGGTTTTCCGCAGAGGGTGGGTAGGATAAAAAGGATCTTCCCACAAATTCAGAACAGTGTTTGGTACATTTGGCTTAGGGAAAAATCAAACCAAACAACCAAAGGCAGCACAATTGCAACAGTAAGTAATACCTCCAATGCCCCCACTCCTTTGGGCTGTCCATTCTACTTCTCTGTTTCTCCGATCTACTTAATCTCTGGGGAGAAACGTTGCAGAAGCTTTCCTCTATACCACTTATGTTCAGTGTGGCAATGTACCTGAAAAAATGGCGTGCAATCTGTGTACACTTCGAAAAAATTTGCCATGGGTTTTGGGTGATAATGTGTCAACACAGATTCATCAATTGTAACAAATGTGGCAATTGTGGGGTGTATGTGTGTTCATCCTGCGGGGGGGGGGGTGCATGCATCCAGGGGCAGGAGTCTGTCCTGGATAGTTTTATAGAGTTTTATAGAGGAAAACTCTATACTTCTCTCTCCATTCCGCAGTGAACAAAAACTGCTCTATAAAATAAAGTATGTGGGGTGCCTGGATGGCTCAGTGGGTTAAAGCCTCTGCCTTCGGCTTGGGTCATGATCCCAGGGTCCTGGGATCGAGCCCCGTGTCGGGCTCTCTGCTCAGCCTCTCTCTCTCTGCCTGCCTCTCTGCCTGCTTGTGATCTCTGTCTGTCAAATAAATAAATAAAAGGTCTTTAAAAAATAAAAAAATAAAGTCTATAAAAAGAAAAGAAAGCAAATTGCAGGAAAGTTCATAAAGTATGCTCCTATGTTTTAAAAAAATACACATATATGCTCATTTAACTGTATTCTTCAAGATCTGTGCATTTATTATATGTCAATTATACTTCAATAAAGGAAAAACAATACATGTACTTTAACATGTATAAAGATGTTATTTTTCAGGAGACACTTGCTGATTTTTGTTACCTTCAAAGTGCCTTGTAAGTGCCCTCAAGTCAATTAATATGACAGCCGTTGAGAGCAGGGTTCCCCTTTCCTACAGTTGTGCAACTCAATCTACTTTTATAAAAAGTGATCATGGGTTCCTTTTAAGTAGCTAGTGTGGACATAAAGGGATATTAGGTTCTTAAAGAAACCTCTTCTTCACATGCCCTAACTTCTTTCATGGAGGACAGAACTCTGGTACTATCACACATATCTTTTTTTCCCCAGAAAAATGATACATTTTGAATTTGTAAACCATTTTTTGAAAGAAAAAAAAGAAAGCCTCCTTACCCTATAATCCCACCTCTTGCATGTACATTTTTCACACCCCTCACTGGGGGAGACACACAGTGAAGCAAGACGCTATAAGATTGTGCCCTTTTTTTGCTTATATAAGCAAATATAAGCAAAAGCAACTTTGGGAGGGAAAAAAAAATACACAATAGCATAAGTTGAATACTTCCATGGAGCTGAATAATCCATGCAACTGTTCTTTCCTTGCAGAGCATGGGTGGCCTTCCCTGGCCAATGGACCCCACCGGGACCAGTAAGCATTCTACCAGGCGTGGCGACTCAGGTTGCGTGTGTGTTTGCCTATGGGCATATGCGTGACGCAGCATCTCTGTCGGCGGTTCGGCACCCTAGTATCTGCATGCAGGGCTTGCCGTGCAGACGATGAAGGATAACTGAGGTTCTGTGCATGCGTGTGTGTGTGTGAACAAAAGATCCCTGTTCCAGAATGAGGAGGCGCCTCAACCCTCCTGAGAAGGCACTTGGAGAGTGTCCAGGGCTGACACTTGACCCTCACTCCTTGGAGGTGAAAGGCAGCACGTACCGTGTCACCTGGCCCCTGACACCCGTCCCTTTACACTTAATCAGCCTGGGTCCTGATAAATGAGCTCGCCTGGAGGAATGCGAAGGGCCGCCGCCGTGTCTGTGTGTGCCCTGCTCATCGTCCCAGACTAAATAGCCAGGCTGGTGCGGAGAGCCAGGCCGCCGCCACCGGAACTGTTTGCACCAGTTCAGGGGCTCTGCCCTCTGCAGTGACCTCCGCTGATGGCGGTGCCATGCGCCCCGCACACCTGCTCCTGCCGCGGGAAGGCCCCCCAGGCGCGGCTTGCATCACCAGGGCACAGACTCAACAGAGCCCCCCGTGATAACCTTGGCCGGCCGGCTTCCAAGAGCCACTCTCCATCTGAAGGGCAGGAGATACCACCAGACGCCAAAAGGAAAACAGCTTTGGTTGCACAGAAATTATGGATCTGAAGTTTTTATAAACACACACACACACACACACACACCCCAACCCTAAAACTAAAGGATTTGACTTTCAGCCTCAAACAGAGCCATTGAGTTGCCTGCTCTCAAGCCCACTGTAGTGTTTGGAAAAGCTGATAACACCCACTGTTTTTGGCAAGGGTGAAGGGATTTGTGGTGGGAACACAGACCACTTTCAGAAATGTGCCCTGTCGAATGTAGACGTTCCCCAAGATGCCTGCTGGAGGATGTCTTTTACAACTTTGTATGAAGTGGTCAAACATTCCAAAGAGCTAGATATCCATTAACAAGGGGCTTCTGAAATGAAGTACAATATATCATTTGACACTTGGTGCTGTGTGCAGACCAAAAGTTGCCAAGGTACACTATGATGTCAAATAAATAAATAAATAAATAATAAAGATCAGTGAGACAAGACCTACAAAGAAATGGGGACAAAGCAAAGGGATTTTGACACTGCTAACATCCACACCTCCACACAGGCAGCAGGTGACATGCCTCATGGATGCCTTGAGAATGGGAGACTTACTCCTCTTTTGATCCCCCAAAGTACTGAAAGTGAGGCAAGAATTCCATTGAGATGGATCTGGACGAAGGAGGAGGTTGCTGGTTGAGGAGAGATGCACACTCAGCCAGAGGGGCGGGGAGGCGCGTCAGGCACCAAATCATGGAGGTCGCAATAAGGCACTTTTGGGGTTGGCAGGAAAGGGATGAACAGAGCGGACTCGCAACTCTAAGGAGCAGGTCAGAATTTGCTGGGGAGTCCAGCCCAGACCCTGGGCTCCTTTCCACGAAGCTCACTGAGACAGCAGAGGAATAGAAGGGTGTATGAGGTCAGTGCAGGGAGAGAGCTGGCCTGTGATTCCATCTCTAAGGAGGGTTTGTTTTGTTTTGTTTTGTTTTTAGTTTGTTTGTTTTGTTTTTTCCTGTCAAAGAGGGAAGGGCATGGACAGAGTGAAAAGAGCAAATCTGATTTGTTTTGAAGTCTTCCATTCTGTGTTATTATTCATAAGATGCCCTGTATCTGGCCTGGAGCAGACGCTGCGGGGTTGTACCAAGATCCTGAGTCTAAGACACCTCCGGGCCTTCTTGTGTTCTTAGACCCCACTCTAAATCCTTTACATGCAATATTCTTACACAATTCACAGTCTTTCAGAACCTGTGTTCAATGATTTTCTATACTTTGAATCCATTTTCTTATTTTTTGAGGTTATTTATTTTTTTTAAGGTTTTATTTAATTATTTGAGAAAGAGAGAGGGGGGGAGCACGAACAGGGGAGCGGCAGGCAGAGGCAGAGGGAGAAAGACAAGCAGACTTCCTGCTGAGAAGAGACCCAATGTGGGACCAATGCTGGGCTCAATGCGGGGCTCGATCTCAGGACCCTGGGATCATGACCTAAGCCAAAGGCAGATGCTTAACCGACTGAGCCACCAAGATGCATGCTTTCTGAAGTCATTTAAATTTGGTTTTCCTACGATCTCAAATTCCCATGTGTCACCAATTTTACTGGGCTTTTCTTTTACCCCTGAGTCCTCTAAAACTCCTTTCCGCCCTAAGGGCACTGAACTGCTAATGTGTCTAAACCTCGTTTCCTTTTGCTTTGCTCTCTTGCGCTCTGCGTTTATTACAAATTGAAGCTGTGGGGCAGGCCCGCGGCCAGCAAGCGATTGGTGCCATTTTCCCAACAGCATTTGCTGTGTGTCTCCGTGTCACGTTTGGCAGTTTTGGCAATAGTTCAAACTTTTTCACTATTACTGTATTTGTTATGGTGATCTGCAATCAGAGATTATGACTCACTGAAAGCTCAGAGGATGGCTAGCATTTTTTTAGTAATAAATTAAAATTAATTAAGGTATGCACACTGTTTTCTTAGAAACAATGTTATTATTGCACACTTAATAAACAGCCTCATAGTATAAACATCTTTTATATGCACTGGGAAATCAAAACGTTCATCTGACTCATTTTTGGTGATACTTTATTGCAGTGGTCAGGAACTGAGTCTACATTATCTCCATGGTATGCCTGTACTTTTTATGAATATTGTGTTTATATATGGGCATCATCATTTTCTAGGCAAATATCTGGGTAAGAACAACAGAGTGCTAGAAAATTTTTAGCAGTTGATTCTCCAGGAGGGGGGGGGAGTTTAATGTGTAGCATTTGCCTACTTCTCTGGTGTAAATACCCCCACAATGGCCAGGTTTAAGTTAACAGCTTGAGCTCAAGGAATGCAGAGTTGGAAAAGCACGCATGTCAGCCTCTCTCTTAAGCTGCTATGAGCCAGTTCTAAACACTAATGGGAGACTTTCATCAGCATTTGGACTAAAACAATGGTTGATGCAGGACAGTTACAATCACTCCAACTTCATTCAAGTATTAATTCCTGGGATATTTACTGAGTGACGTACTTTTGTTCCAAACACTGGAATTCAGCAAACACTGTTCTAGGAAGGAAATATTTAACAGTAGAACAGACAAAGTTGTGTTTATGGAGTTTATATTCTAGTGGGGGAGACAGATAATTAAAACAAATAAATAGCTTGTAAGTCATTTGGTTATAACTTCCATGGAAAAATATGGAGAATAGTAAGAAAGATTAGGAGTCTAATGGGAGCAAGGAAGTGGGGGGAGGCTTTATTTTTTTCAGAGTTAGGTAACATCCTCATGAATAAAAGCCTGAGAAAATTAAGAAAATCTGACAGAAATTTGGGGCAAGAGCTTTTCTAGGCCACACAAATAGCATATGCAAAGGTCCTGAGGCCACAATATATTTGGTACGGGGGAGGGACAGCAAGGAAACCAGTGGAACTCAAGCAAAGTGGACTACAAACCTCCCAGTTTAGAAATTCATTGATGCTTCCTCTCCAAATTTGTTCTTCATTTCCCTTTTGCCGTTCCAAGGAAATCAAAAATGTTTCTACTTAAAAGAACAGTTGAAGTTATTACTATTCGTTTTCCTTAGAAAGGAAATGAATTATATAGAGATTAAATCAAAGGCTTAATTACATATCCAAAATTATGATTGGTCTCTGTTTTATATACACTTTAACAAAACCCGTGCCCGGCAAGTTCCTGCCTGACCTCTCCTTGGGTCCAATAACCATATGTTGGCTGCCTTGTTGTTTCCCTCCACGTCTCCAGCTCTCCAGAAATGAAAATGTTCTTCTGCATCCATCATTAGACTGTCTTGAAATTGTGTGATGTGGTTTCCATTAAAAAGTCATTTCTTCTGTAGTGAAATTATAATATCATTCATTTATTTTTCAGTTCAGCCAACAAATATTTATTGGACCAAAATATGCTCTCAAAACTGTGCAAGGAACTAAAGATACAGCAGCAGAAGACAGACCACATTTTCTTCCTCCCCCGGTGGTGACTAAAGTTTAGCAGAATAAGCAAACATTTGACCAATATTTAGATGGCGAAGTCCAGAAATCTTACTGCGATAAACGTTACAGCGATTGGTATTAGAACAGAAATGTTACGAAGACACCAGAAATCTCGGACAAAAGATGATTTTGATATCGAAAAAGTACCTTAGGAAACAGAACAGAAGGAATTGAGTTAGAACCCAGGGGTGGTGTGCTGGGAATGAAGCAGAGTGAGTGTTCTCAATGTCCTAGGGAATGTGGAGACAGGAATTCAGTTGAGAAGAGTGACCTCAGAATCTGAATAAAAAGAAATTTAGGGTTGCAAACCCCTTAGAAGGGATGGCTAGAAACTGCAGTCACAGGGTATGGAAGACCATGTTATATGTTTATATTAAAATGTTGGGGTGCTGGGAGATAAGCAGCCCCCACACCTCTCCCAGGCCAGGGGGAACTTTCTTTCTGAGGGGTGGTGGGTGCACTGTAAAATGCCCACAGTGGCTCCCCGGGGCACTGAATTTCTTCAAATGTAAAAGTACCCTCTCTCAGGAAGGCATCTGGAGGGGGAAGCCTCCCAAATAAAACCAGACCTGGCCCTTCTGGGCCCTCCCCTGCCTCTGGGAAATGACTGTGGATAAGAGAATCATAACCTATCATGTTTTGGGGTTCAGGCCTAGGAGGGTATGGGGGCCATGTGGCTGACCTATTCCTAAAGCTTGAATTTTTTTCCCAATCACGAAACTGCTGAGAAACAGCCCTGCCCTCTTATCAACGTCAAGTCCTAAATCACAAGACATCTCCCTGACTGTTCCATACTTGTCCCTCCTGTGGCCCAGGCCAGCCCCCTAGCCTCCCTGCAGAGTGCCTTGAGTCTGCAGGTCACAAGATGCACCTTGCCAGGGTCCCAGAACCACCTTTTGCCCATAACAGCAAGACATCTCCCCTCCCCCGACCTCAGCTGAAGATAAGAGTTTCTGTGGTGCCGGCTCTGGCTCCTTGGGCAGCAGCTCTCCACTGAACACAACCCAGAGAGGAAGTCATCCCACCCACCCCTCCTCTCCCCCACTCCCCACCCCCCAACCATGTCAGCAAGGGAGGGATAACGTGAAGGAGCTGGTTGACTTGGATGGACGGGATACTGAGATGCATCTCCCGCCATATAGGGGGATCCCCAGTCACGTAAGGGGATCACCCAGAGAGAAACAGCAAACCCATGAAGTCCATCTTAAACTGTATTAGGAGGTTTAGGAGGTTTTTTTTTTTTTTTTTTAAAGATTTTATTTATTTATTTGACAGACAGAGATCACAAGTAGGCAGAGAGGCAGGCAGAGAGAGAGAGGAGGAAGCAGGCTCCCTGCTGAGCAGAGAGCCCAATGCGGGACTCGATCCGAGGACCTTGGGATCATGACCAGAGCCGAAGGCAGAGGCTTTAACCCACTAAGCCACCCTGGTGCCCCTATATTAGGAGGTTTTTAAAAACAGCCAATTTGGGGGCAAACCAAGGTATACTTTTCCATCTTTCCACAGTCATCATGATTTCTCATGAAACGGAATGAAAGGAGAAGCAAGGGAAAGAAACAGAGCAGGAAGACTGTAGGGATGCAGTCTGGGACTCGTGTAATCGGAAGTGTGGGATGTAAAAAGGCTTCCTTGCCAAAAAAGAAACACTGGCGAAATGATACAGGGTGAATAAACCACAGGCCCCCAATTAAGCAGCGTGGGACCCTGGCGGGCCACACACATGGAAGGCAGGCTCCCCCGGCAGGGCTGCAGGAAGCGGAGACTCTGAAATTCTCAGAAAATCTAGAGAGACAGGAATGAGGGTAGGGGTGGGATTCTTGAAAAAGGACATTTCAAATCATCTTAACTCAGCTGAAGCAAATGCAATCCTCTTAATTCTCCAACACAGCCACTTGAGACAGAACACAGGCTTGCGCGACAACAAACATTTTGGTAGGGAAACACCAGGCACGTGCCAGGAGGCAGGGTCCGTGGCATCTGTGATCTCACCATCAGCCCTCCGGATGTTCTTCCCTCCGACCTCCCCAGGCTTGGAGCACCAGCTCCATGATGTGGCTCACAACGTTTCTGGGAGTTTTTAAAGGAGGCTGCCTGACTGTTCCAGGAGGGGATAGCGGGGCAATCTCGTAAAAGGAGATGATGGGTGATAAAACCAGAAACACCCAGGCACATGCGTCATCTGGGGATCCCAGCTTAGACTCACTGGTTTGGGGCAACCTTTGGGGATCTCCACACTTGTTCATCACAAGACTCAGCCTAGCAGATGGTGTCTGTTCCCCAGGCCCCTGACATGGACTTGGAACCTGAGCCCAGCAGGGAGAAGCTATGGACAGAGCCTGAGGGATATTGTTTTATACCAATGGCTGGAGGTGACTGATTAAGAGTCAAGGGGACATGGTGAGGCTCAGTGAGGAAAACACAGATTCATTTTGTTTGGTCTTTAGGAGTCTGTAGATTTGTGAGCCCTGGGAGCCAACACCAAGGACCACAGTCTCATGCACAGTGTGGGGGGTTTCAAGGACAGAGCAAGGGGCTGCCCTTAGGTGGCTTTGTGGACACTGGGCACTGCCTATGGGTTGCAGTGGAAAGTGTCAGGGGTCTGTTGGTGAGTGTGTATGAGAGGCCCCCCAGAATCCTTGAGGCAACTGGGAGTCTAGGAGGGGACAGGATGTGGGACGGGGGCTTGAAATAAGGAGCAGAGGGCAGGGAAGCATAAGCCTGTGAGATTTCATAATTATGGTTCACACGACCTTATCAATAATTATAAACTGCAGAATCCAAAGAAATCCGGGCTGCGTAATGGGTCTGAAGGGATACGGTTATGGAGAAAAGTATATTAATTATCTTCTGGTGGATTACAATGTGTCAGGCTGTGCGAGGAGTACGCGAACAAGACTTTTTTTCAAAACTTAAAGCCATTTCATGAAAGATGTGCTATTACTATCCATTCCCGTTTTAAAACAGGGCACAGAAAGGTTGAGCAGCTTCCCCAAGGTCACACAGGGGTCCAGCTTCTCTTTGTGGTTTCAGGAAGGGCAAAGAGACATTGCCAAGAGGGGAAGCCATGGGGCCTGGAGCCAGGCTTCTGGGAAAGAAACCCTGGATTCCTTCACCTCCCACTTGCTTATTGTGCTAATTTAATGCAATCAACTGAGAATAGGGCCTGGCATGTAGTAGGTGAGGGATAAGCGTTGGCTGTGGACTCATTGATGATTTATTATATCCATCGCCAAAAGCCTCACAAGGAAAATGTGGGGTTTGCAACAGTCTGACTCCATTGTCTGAGCTCTTGACGGTTGCTGTCGGTTGAGCCGTAATGGTGGGAGCCCGTGTCCCTACTCTCTTGACCTCCAGTGGCTCCAGAACAGGGTTTTCTGCTGAACTAGTGATGTTACCAACAGCTGGTACATTTCCTTCCTGCTTTTTTCTCTAGAAACGGTGTAAACCCCCCGCCAATGGTTAAATGGCGATGACAGAAACATCCAGTGGCTGGATGGTTTTGCTGTTGTTCAACATTTCTGGGCAGCTTTCTGGGCTCGTGGCTTCCTGTTATATTTTGACTGAACCACTTGGAATAGAAGCGTGTCCTGGTACATTTCCTCAAGCTTCGTTATCTTAGGAGGGCTCCCTGGAAGTAGCCTTCCCTGGAAGTAGCCCTCCTCGAGCTTCTCCACACGGAGAAGTCTTCATCTTGTCTAGTCAGCTAGACATTTCCTACCATTTGACATGTAATCTACTTAAATATAAAGAGGCTGCTTTTCTGGCATCCTGGTTTATCTGCAAGAATGGAATCTTCAGTTCTTTAGCATTTGACACAACACCATATGCCTTTTCCAGAATTTCCTAGCATCCAACTGCTGTTCAGTTGCTGTCTTTCCCACGAGCTAAGTGTTAAGCTTGAAATAATAGATTTGCTAACAATTCTGCTTCTTTTATCTCTTATAGAAACAGTGTCATTTTGCAATAATTTTCCTGTACTTGCGGGGCTCTGAGCTGGAAATGCTAGAATGTGATTTTTATTTTCTGGGCAAAGCTGATACTAGTGATATCCAGCAGCTGGCTTGCTTGTTCTGCCCTCTCGCAAAGAAAAAAAAAAAAAAAAAAAAAGCAGCAGCTGTTTAAAGAAAAAGTGGTTTTTGGCCATCAAAAATTCAGAGACCTTTCTGAAGTATTTGATGTTTGTAATATACTTGCATTTTCAGAGCTTTATTCTTCAGTATTGATTACTACCAACTTTTAAGGATCTCTCTTTTTTTTTTAACTGATATGTATTTTATACATGTAATTAACCAAATTCATCTTTCATTTTCTTCATTTTTGACAACTTCTTTTATTATACAGTATCTAGACGTGGCCAAGGCTGAAAATATATATTTAAATTCACTTAAAATAGTTTTATTTTTCTTGCATGCAATCCTTTAATTTCAGTATTTTTCTTATAAGTCCCAATGACGTTGCCAGGAAGAATGGTCCCTTGAATAATGAATGTATTATGCCAAAGTGCAGGTTTCACTGGGGAAGGCCCATGTACAGTTTTCAATTTCAGTGATATTTCATGTTGATTTTATTCAAGGAAGGCACTGCTTAGGACAAACCAATGAAAACTGAGTCAATTCTGAGTGTCAGCTTGTAAGAGGCACTTCCAGATGGAAATCTATCCTGGTCAAGCACCTTTTTACAAGGATGAGATCTCTAAGATTTTGCTCATGTGCCCATTGAGATACCAGAATAATACGATGAATTTTGGTTCAATTCTTATACCTCTTGCACATTCCTGAGCAAAGGGTTCATAATTTGGAATTTAGCTGTGAGTGACTGAAACATACTATGAAATGAAATAAATATGACAGGTGCCAGCAGAAACACCACCCCACACACACTGGCCCAGAGATGTGCGAATTCTTCTCTTTCCCAAGCATGATCTTGCTTGCGTGAGTGTTATTGTGGGTGAATTGCACCCCGTGTTGAAGTCCTAACCACAGGTACCTGGGAACGTGAACCTATACAGAAATAGTGGCCTTGTAAATATAATCAAGAAATGATGAGGTCATGCTGATTAGGAAGGACCCTAAGTCTAGTGGGTGGTGTCCTTGATGTAACACATGCAAAATCCTTTCTAATACAACTTCTACCTTGTACTGGACACATGCACACACACACACACACACACACACACTCACTTTCACACACAGAAGATCAATTCATTAACAAAATATCACAAACTGCACAAGGAAGCCATCTTCCATGAGGAGACAGTGAGCAAAGTCTATAGGAAGATCAGAATTCCCAGAGTTCAAGATCAAGAAGAAAGCACAAAAGAAGTTGGTTTTGAAATTGTTTAGAAATATGATGAAAAAATATGACATAATGAGAAAAGAAGAGGGAGTTTTAGGGAAAAAAAATGGAATTTTTAGACTCTAAGATGAACTAAAGTGAAATAAAAATTCCAGGGACGGAGACGAAAAACTTAGTTGACAAATTAAATGCAGCTAAAGACAGATATAGCTCTGAATAAAATATAGGAGGGACTAATTGTGAAGTTTAAAAACATACTTCTGGGAGGAGTCAAGATGGCGGAGAAGTAGCAAGCTGAGACTGCTTCAGCTAGCCAGAGATCAGCTAGATAGCTTATCTAAAGATTGTAAACACCTGAAAATCCATCGGCAGATCGAAGAGAAGAAGAACAGCAATTCTGGAAACAGAAAATCAGCCACTTTCTGAAAGGTAGGACCGGCGGAGAAGTGAATCCAAAGCGACGGGAAGATAGACCCCGGGGGGAGGGGCCGGCTCCCGGCAAGCGGCGGAGCAACCGCGCACAAAATCAGGACTTTTAAAAGTCTGTTCCGCTGAGGGACATCGCTCCAGAGGCTAAACCGGGGCGAAGCCCACGCGGGGTCAGCGTGGCCTCAGGTCCCGCAGGGTCACAGAAGGATCGGGGGTGTCTGAGTGTCGCAGAGCTTGCGGGTATTGGAACGGGAAAGCCGGCTACAGAGACAGAGCCGACAGTAATCTCGCAGCTCCGTGTTACCTTGAACCGGTCGCAGGCTCGGTGAGCTCGGAGCGCGGCCGGAGGTCAGGCAGACGGGAGTAACTGGGCGCTGTTCTCTGAGGGCGCACTGAGGAGTGGGGCCCTGGGCTCTCGGCTCCTCCGGGCCGGAGACCAGGAGGCCGCCATTCGTATTCCCGTCCTCTGGAACTCTACGGAAAGCGCTCAGGGAACAAAAGCTCCTGAAAGCAAACCCAAGCGGATTACTCACCCCAGCCCCGGGTAAGGGCGGTGTAATTCCGCCTGGGGCAAAGACACTTGAGAATCACTACAACAGGCCCCTCCCCCAGAAGATCAACAAGAAATCCAGCCGAGACCAAGTTCACCTACCAAGGAGTGCGGTTTCAATACCAAGGAGAGCAGCAGAATTCCAGAGGAGGAGAAAGCCAAGCACGGAACTCATGGCTTTTTTCCTGTGATTTTTTTTAGTCTTGCAGTTAATTTAATTTTTTCTTTTTCATTTTTTTTTTCTCGCCTTCGGGTAAAAATTTTTTTTTTTTTTAACTGTTACCTTTTTCTTTTTTAACGATTTTTTACTAGTTTATCTAATATATATATATATATTTTTTACATTTTTCTTAGGTGTTTTCTTTTTTTAAAATTCTTCTCTTTTCTTTTCTTTTTTTTTTTTTTCTTTTTTCTCTCTTCCTTTTTGAACCTCTTTTTATCCCCTTTCTCCCCACTCACGATTTTGGATCTCTTCTAATTTGGTTAAAGCATATTTTCCTGGGGTTGTTGCCACCCTTTTAGTATTTTACTTGCCCCTTCATTTACTCTTATCTGGACAAAATGACAAGACGTAAAAATTCAACACAAAAAAAAGAACAAGAGGCAGTACCGAAGGCTAGGGACCTAATCAATACAGACATCAGTAATATGTCAGATCTAGAGTTCAGAATGACAATTCTCAAGGTTCTAGCCGGGCTCGAAAAAGGCATGGAAGATATTAGAGAAACCCTCTCGAGAGATATAAAAGCCCTCTCTGGAGAAATAAAAGAACTAAAATCTAACCAAGTTGAAATCAAAAAAGCTATTAATGAGGTGCAATCAAAAATGGAGGCTCTAACTGCTAGGATAAATGAGGCAGAAGAAAGAATTAGTGATATAGAAGACCAAATGACAGAGAATAAAGAAGCTGATCAAAAGAGGGACAAACAGCTACTGGACCACGAGGGGAGAATTCGAGAGATAAGTGACACCATAAGACGAAACAACATTAGAATAATTGGGATTCCAGAAGAAGAAGAAAGTGAGAGGGGAGCAGAAGGTATACTGGAGAGAATTATTGGGGAGAATTTCCCCAATATGGCAAAGGGAACGAGCATCAAAATTCAGGAGGTTCAGAGAATGCCCCTCAAAATCAATAAGAATAGGCCCACACCCCGTCACCTAATAGTAAAATTTACAAGTCTCAATGACAAAGAGAAAATCCTGAAAGCAGCCCGGGAAAAGAAGTCTGTAACATACAATGGTAAAAATATTAGATTGGCAGCTGACTTATCCACAGAGACCTGGCAGGCCAGAAAGAGCTGGCATGATATTTTCAGAGCACTAAACGAGAAAAACATGCAGCCCAGAATACTATATCCAGCTAGGCTATCATTGAAAATAGAAGGAGAGATTAAAAGCTTCCAGGACAAACAACAACTGAAAGAATTTGCAAATACCAAACCAGCTCTACAGGAAATCTTGAAAGGGGTCCTCTAAGCAAAGAGAGAGCCTACAAGTGGTAGATCAGAAAGGAACAGAGACCATATACAGTAACAGTCACCTTACAGGCAATACAATGGCACTAAATTCATATCTCTCAATAGTTACCCTGAATGTGAATGGGCTAAATGCCCCTGTCAAAAGACACAGGGTATCAGAATGGATAAAAAAACAAAACCCATCTATATGTTGCCTCCAAGAAACACATTTTAAGCCCGAAGACACCTCCAGATTTAAAGTGAGGGGGTGGAAAAGAATTTACCATGCTAATGGACATCAGAAGAAAGCAGGAGTGGCAATCCTTATATCAGATCAATTAGATTTTAAGCCAAAGACTATAATAAGAGATGAGGAAGGACACTATATCATACTCAAAGGGTCTGTCCAACAAGAAGATTTAACAATTTTAAATATCTATGCCCCCAATGTGGGAGCAGCCAACTATATAAACCAATTAATAACAAAATCAAAGAAACACATCAACAATAATACAATGATAGTAGGGGACTTTAACACTCCCCTCACTGAAATGGACAGGTCATCCAAGCAAAAGATCAGCAAGGATATAAAGGCCTTAAATGACACACTGGACCAGATGGACATCACAGATATATTCAGAATATTTCATCCCAAAGCAACAGAATACACATTCTTCTCTAGTGCACATGGAACATTCTCCAGAATAGATCACATCCTCGGTCCTAAATCAGGACTCAACCGGTATCAAAAGATTGGGATCATTCCCTGCATATTTTCAGACCACAATGCTCTAAAGCTAGAACTCGACCACAAAAGGAAGTTTGGAAAGAACCCAAATACATGGAGACTAAACAGTATCCTTCTAAAGAATGAATGGGTCAACCGGGAAATTAAAGAAGAATTGAAAAAAATCATGGAAACAAATGATAATGAAAACACAACGGTTCAAAATCTGTGGGACACAACAAAGGCAGTCCTGAGAGGAAAATATATAGCGGTACAAGCCTTTCTCAAGAAACAAGAAAGGTCTCAGGTACACAATCTAACCCTACACCTAAAGGAGCTGGAGAAAGAACAAGAAAGAAACCCTAAGCCCAGCAGGAGAAGAGAAATCATAAAGATCAGAGCAGAAATCAATGAAATAGAAACCAAAAAAACAATAGAACAAATCAACGAAACTAGGAGCTGGTTCTTTGAAAGAATTAATAAAATTGATAAACCCCTGGCCCGACTTATCAAAAAGAAAAGAGAAAGGACCCAAATAAATAAAATCATAAATGAAAGAGGAGAGATCACAACTAACACCAAAGAAATACAAACTATTATAAGAACATACTATGAGCAACTCTACGGCAATAAATTTGACAATCTGGAAGAAATGGATGCATTCCTAGAAACATATAAACTACCACAACTGAACCAGGAAGAAATAGAAAGCCTGAACAGACCCATAACCAGTAAGGAGATTGAAACAGTCATTAAAAATCTCCAAACAAACAAAAGCCCAGGGCCAGACGGCTTCCCGGGGGAATTCTACCAAACATTTAAAGAAGAACTAATTCCTATTCTCCTGAAACTGTTCCAAAAAATAGAAATGGAAGGAAAACTTCCAAACTCATTTTATGAGGCCAGCATCACCTTGATCCCAAAACCAGACAAGGATCCCACCAAAAAAGAGAGCTATAGACCGATATCCTTGATGAACACAGATGCGAAAATACTCAACAAAATACTAGCCAATAGGATTCAACAGTACATTAAAAAGATTATTCACCACGACCAAGTGGGATTTATTCCAGGGCTGCAAGGTTGGTTCAACATCCGCAAATCAGTCAATGTGATACAACACATCAATAAAAGTAAGAACAAGAACCATATGATACTCTCAATAGATGCTGAAAAAGCATTTGACAAAGTACAACATCCCTTCCTGATCAAAACTCTTCAAAGTGTAGGGATAGAGGGCACATACCTCAATATCATCAAAGCCATCTATGAAAAACCCACCGCAAATATCATTCTCAATGGAGAAAAACTGAAAGCTTTTCCGCTAAGGTCAGGAACACGGCAGGGATGTCCATTATCACCACTGCTATTCAACATCGTACTAGAGGTCCTAGCCTCAGCAATCAGACAACAAAAGGAAATTAAAGGCATCCAAATCGGCAAAGAAGAAGTCAAATTATCACTCTTCGCAGATGATATGATACTATATGTGGAAAACCCAAAAGAATGCACTCCAAAACTGCTAGAACTTATACAGGAATTCAGTAAAGTGTCAGGATATAAAATCAATGCACAGAAATCAGTTGCATTTCTCTACACCAACAGCAAGACAGAAGAAAGAGATATTAAGGAGTCAATCCCATTTACAATTGCATCCAAAACCATAAGATACCTAGGAATAAACCTAACCAAAGAGACACAGAATCTATACTCAGAAAACTATAAAGTACTCATGAAAGAAATTGAGGAAGACACAAAGAAATGGAAAAATGTTCCATGCTCCTGGATTGGAAGAATAAATATTGTGAAAATGTCTATGCTACCTAAAGCAATCTACACATTTAATGCAATTCCTATCAAAGTACCATCCATCTTTTTCAAAGAAATGGAACAAATAATTCTAAAATTTATATGGAACCAGAAAAGACCTCGAATAGCCAAAGGGATATTGAAAAAGAAAGCCAACGTTGGTGGCATCACAATTCCGGACTTCAAGCCTTATTACAAAGCTGTCATCATCAAGACAGCATGGTACTGGCACAAAAACAGACACATAGATCAATGGAACAGAATAGAGAGCCCAGAAATAGACCCTCAAATCTATGGTCAACTAATCTTCGACAAAGCAGGAAAGAATGTCCAATGGAAAAAAGACAGCCTCTTCAATAAATGGTGCTGGGAAAATTGGACAGCCACATGCAGAAAAATGAAATTGGACCATTTCCTTACACCACACACAAAAATAGACTCAAAATGGATGAAGGACCTCAATGTACGAAAGGAATCCATCAAAATCCTTGAGAACACGGGCAGCAACCTCTTCGACCTCTGCCGCAGCAACATCTTCCTAGGAACAACGCAAAAGGCAAGGGAAGCAAGGGAAAAAATGAACTACTGGGATTTCATCAAGATCAAAAGCTTTTGCACAGCAAAGGAAACAGTTAACAAAACCAAAAGACAACTGACAGAATGGGAGAAGATATTTGCAAACGACATATCAGATAAAGGACTAGTGTCCAGAATCTATAAAGAACTTAGCAAACTCAACACCCAAAGAACAAATAATCCAATCAAGAAATGGGCAGAGGACATGAACAGACATTTCTGCAAAGAAGACATCCAGATGGCGAACAGACACATGAAAACGTGCTCCATATCACTCGGCATCAGGGAAATACAAATCAAAACCACAATGAGATATCACCTCACACCAGTCAGAATGGCTAAAATCAACAAGTCAGGAAATGACAGATGCTGGCGAGGATGCGGAGAAAGGGGAACCCTCCTACACTGTTGGTGGGAATGCAAGCTGGTGCAACCACTCTGGAAAACAGCATGGAGGTTCCTCAAAATGTTGAAAATAGAACTGCCCTATGACCCAGCAATTGCACTATTGGGTATTTACCCTAAAGATACAAATGTAGTGATCCAAAGGGACACATGCACCCGAATGTTTATAGCAGCAATGTCCACAATAGCCAAACTATGGAAAGAACCTAGATGTCCATCAACAGATGAATGGATCTAGAAGATGTGGTATATATACACAATGGAATACTATGCAGCCATCAAAAGAAATGAAATCTTGCCATTTGCAACAACATGGATGGAACTAGAGCGTATCATGCTTAGCGAAATAAGTCAAGCAGAGAAAGACAACTATCATATGATCTCCCTGATATGAGGAAGTGGTGATGCAACATGGAGGCTTAAGTGGGTAGAAGAATAAATGAAACAAGATGGGATTGGGAGGGAGACAAACCATAAGTGACTCTTAATCTCACAAAACAAACTGAGGGTTGCCGGGGGGTGGGGGCTTGGGAGAAGGGGGGGGGGTTATGGAATCTGGGCCCGGGTTGGGCTTCGGTGAGTGCTGTGAAGTGTGTAAACCTGGTGATTCACAGACCTGTACCCCTGGGGATAAAAATATATGTTTATAAAAATAAAAAATTAAAAAAAAAATATTAAACTTCCTGCAGGAAAGTAAAAAAAAAAAAAAAAAAAATAAAGAGATGGCACATTTACCATTGTGCAGTAACATGAAATCAATGGCAGCTAGTCAGACGGGCTTTTTCAATTTCCATCACACATGGTATGCGGCCCTTGGTTCAGTGGATAATCCAATTGTAAACAGTGACTCACTGTTAACAACTCTAGGAAATAGGATTAGCAATTTCTAATTTCAAAGTAAACTTATTTCATTTTTGTCCTGCAAATAAAAACAATGTGTTCAGAGATTAAGCTTTTCAGCTTTTAGACCTCCCCAGAAACAAAAATGCTGGAAACAAACTTTTATTATACTAATGCCATTAATGGATAAGTATATGAGTATATGTTCCTAATAGCTTTTTAATAGTTTGGTACTACTACTACTGCTACTACTAGATTGAATTTCAAATAGAGGAAACTTAACATTTTAATTGAAAGAAAATTTAATTAAATCTCTGGAAATTAAAATCTTTGGCATATCCTCTACTCAATGTAATCAGGAAAAAAATAAAATTTCATGTATTGTTACAAAAAAAAAAAAAAAAAAAAAAACATACTTCTGTATCTTAGCAAGGGAACTTATTACTAGTATTATACAGTATTATTAGTATTATACAGTAATAAAGAAATGAATGTCACCTCTATTCACTTGGCTACTACCATAATTTTAAGTGGAAGGGACTCGTAAGCGAAACTCCTGTGAATTGTTCTGTTGTGGTTGAAATGGATTGACTCTGAATGAGAAACTCCTGGACACTGACTTGTCTTTCTCCCTTCCACTGCTGTGCATGCATCATGAGTTTAAAGGCTTCACAGAAGACCCAAAGCCAAACCATTCTGTCTTTCGGCATTAAGATGAAGCTAACATATAAAAGCAGAATGTGCCAACATTCAGTAACACCTGATTCAATAAATTACTGATCAAACACGGAACAAAATAGGAGATGCACTGTAATGAATGGCTTAATGAACGGCCAACTCTGGCTTCAGCGGCTCTAAGCTGAGAGCAGGAGCCGGAGATGCCTGCGTTAGGAGATAGCCCTGGGCTCAAGGACAGCAGTCAAGAGTGATGACTCATGATGAGAGGTGCTAGAAAGAAGTCAACAAAAGAAACCAAGTTTGTAACTGGTAGGAAAAGCAGCTTTGGGGAGACCTCGCTTGGCCCTCCTACCCAGATTCCTTCCCCTCACCCCCACTCCTTTCTTCTTTTTCCTCTCCTAGCTTACTTTTTGGTTTACAAGGATCATTGAGATATTAACTAAGGAACACTTCATAGACATGGTAACAAGAAAGAAAGTAATTTAATGACTGAAGTTTGAAAATATATGGGTTTAATGATACCCTGCAAATTTTACAAACAGAATACCTACCACTGCAATTCCAGGAAAAGAGTGGACCCTTTCTTGGTTAGTAGATATATTGTTTTTTAAGTCCATACATGGACTGAGTTTAAAGTTAAACTCTAATAATAATGAGGCAAAAATAATTGCTGTTGCTTGTTTTTAAAGAATAAGGTGGTGAGATTTTCCTTGGAAGTATTATAATTGATTAATTTGGCACATATGCATAGCTATGATCTTGGTATAAATTATAGGAAGGATTACCAGTCATTGAAAAAGAGATGAGTAATTTAAAGATTCTTACTTATTTATTTGACAGACAGAGATCACAAGTAGGCAGAGAGAGAGGTGAAAGGAAGCAGGCTCCCCACTGGCAGAGAGCCAGATGCGGGATTCAATCCCAGGACCCTGAGATCATGAGCTGAGCCGAGGGCAGAGGCTTTAACCCATTGAGCCATCCAGGCACCCCAGAGATGAGTAATTTGATAATCAGGGTCAAATGGGCAATTTGGGGGAGAAATAGGCACAAGATTATTCTCTTACACATTAAGCTAAAATATATCTTGGCTAGATTAAAGGTTAATCCAGGAACAACAAAGAAAACCCTAAAAGAACATATAAATTAATACAAAAAATCTCATTTTGGGTCATTAACGCAGCACTTTGAATACGGTTTCTGTGAGGAATAAGTATCAGGGGTATTGAAATCAAGCCAAGAGTGCTGTTCTTTGTGACAAAGAGCTAGTAAAGATAAAAGAATTTAGTAAAAGGCTAAATATGCAATATCACAAATTTGATACTTATTTATACCCCATTTTATTCTAAAATTAGACCAAGATGTTTACAAAGTTATATATGATAGAACAAAATAAAATAACCTAAAAATAAATAAAAAGGTAAAGCAAAAATAATTATATTATGTGGAATAGTGAATTATATAGTGTTATATGTTCTATTTCATACTTTAAATTTAGATATACTTTCTAAAGGTATCACTGTAGCTGTAAGGTTCCTAGAAGCAAGTGAGAAGGTTGAACATGGCCATCTACAAAATTTCCATAAAATCATATCATTACCTTCATATCTAGAATTTTCATATAGATTAGAAATGACTAATTACAGGATATAATCACCAGAGTTTAGTGGCAGTCACAACTGTAACTGTAATAAAAATTTTTAAGCTGGCAATGTTACTTTTTCCAAAGAATCAGAATATTCAACTACTGTGCATTAGAGACTCAGTAAATGGATATAAAATTATCTATTAGTACCTACATTCTGGAATATATTTTGGCAGCATATAAGAACTTCAAATAAGATCATATTCTATTGGGGAACCTGGGTGGCTCAGTCAGTGAAGTCTCTGCCTTCAGCTTAGATCATGATCTTGGTGTCCTGGGATCAAGTCACGCATTAGACTTCCTGCTCAGTGGGGAGTCTGCTTCTCCCTCTGCCCTTACCCACTTCTGTTCTCTCTCTCTCTCTTACTCTCTCTCCCTCAAATAAGTAAATAAAACCTTAAAAAAAAAATCATATCCTGTCCCAGAATTCCACTTCTAGGAAAATGTCATAGAAAATAATTGTAAAAGCAAACAAAGACTAGTGTTGAAGGTAAATTAGAGTATTATTTCTACTGGTAAGAAATTGGGAGAAAATCACTCATTCAACAAAGGAAGAATTGTTATGTTACACCCATTTAATAGACTATTTTGCGGGCATTAAAATAATGTTTTAGTTTTTCAAAGATACAATGTTATGTTTAAAAGTCATGAAATGCAGTATGATTTCAGAATAATAGGTACTTGGATCTGAATTCAGTGATTCTTATTTCTCCTTTCATTTTCTGATTTTTTCCATTTTGTTGTTCTATGGATGTATGGGGCTTTTTGAAACGTGAATACTTTCCTCTGTTTTGAAGAACCTTGCTGTGAAGGGGAGAGGAAGCAAGCATCACCAGAGATGGGTTTTTGTTTGCTGTCTTGGATTGCAGGCGCTTGTATTTTATTTCTTTTAAAGATTGTATTTATTTGACAGAGAGCAAACAAGCAGGGGGAGCTCCAGAAGGAAAGGGAAAAGCAAGCCCTTCGCTGAGCAGGGAACCCAATGTGGGGCTCGATCCCAGGACCCTGGGGTCATGACCACATCTGAAGATAGACACTCAACCGACTGTGCCACCCAGACACCCCTACACTGGTGTTTTAGATGGAAAAGACTGAAGTTTGTGCTAATAGAGCAAAGCATCCTAAAAGCATGTCAGATGGGATTAATCAGAAGAGCAGTGCTCATCGCAGAAGAAAGGAGATGGGATTAGAGTCGGGCTAGTGGGATTAACGTGAGGAGGGAATAAAGTGAGGGTTCACAGACACGGAAACATTTAAGTAAAGGAACAAAATCTTAGGGTGCGCCAATGGGCTCAGAATTCCTTGGGGAAGCTAGTGAGGATATCAGAGGGACTCAGGACAGCAGGAGGGGTGAGAAGACCTTGCGTCTAGGGACTGATGTTTTGGAGGGGTTCGTTGGTCAGGGGATCCCAGCAAACTGCCTTTTGATTGGTGAGTTGGGTGGTCTGGAGCCCATGCTATGTGATATGGGCACAGAAGACTTCATGAATACTTTCCTCTGATACTCCTGAGACTTGAAAATCAAGGGCGGGGAGAGAAGAGGTGAACCTCGCCTCCAAATTGACGGACCGGACTTAACCGTGAGGACCTCAGAGGCAGCAAGTCCCTGATGGCGACACGTGGGGACACGATTTTCGAAGTTCCTCATTGAGGAGCAGGGTTTGTGAACGTGGTGGGGGTCAGAACATTAAGGAGCTCTGTGGTTTGGTCTTTGGGAATGTTCCATGTAGTTTATCAACAAAAATGTTCTATGTTTGAAGCAGCATTTCCCAAATTCGCATTCCACGGAGCAAGGCTCTGCAGTCACAAGAAATACTGAGGAACAGCAAGGACAAGAAGTGTCCCATGGTTCAGGGAAATGCTGGTTTCTAAAAAAAGCAGGGAGAGTTGCTTATTATGTATTTTCCAGAAGCTTTTATATGCCATCGTGTTTTATGAACATCCAATGAAGAGACTTCAGCATGGTTCTCAAGTGCATTTAACCGGAGGAAACTTTTTTTCCCAAAAGTGAATTGTCACATCTCTGGAACTAAAAGTTCAGCAGAGAGAGGAAGGGGAATGTAGGAAGTGGAGAGAAAAGAGAAAAAGCAGAATGCAGATTCGTGACTGCACACTGGCCAAGGTGAGGCCCCCGAGTCCTCCTTTTCTGGTCTTCTGCCTTCACTGACGTCATCCGTTTCCACACAGCAAAGACACTCGTGCAGGTTCTCAACAGCTGGAAACGCCCATCCACTTTTCTGTTTGTTCATCGTAGATTGTTCCAGAACTTAGTGGAATCATCCAAAGCTTTCTTACTTTCCACTAGTGGTTTTAATATATTCCTTTTTTCAATTTTGTGAAATGTTAAACACGTTTTTATTCTAGTAACAATTTTTCCTTTCCTCTGTGAATTGCAGTCATTGATTTCTACGATTGGGCCTTGTTGGCATTCTTGGGTAAACTCCAGATGGTGACGATAGATTATGTATAATGTAAAATTTTCATTTAGAAGTTTTTCATCTGTGTTCCCAAGAATGACCTGCGTATTTCCTTTGTTACACTGTTTTTGTCTGATTTGTTATGAGAGTCGCGCTAGCTATATGAAGTGGAGTCGCGTGATGTCCTATCATCATCTATGCTCTGGAGTTTTAAAAATACATCATATGGGAATTATGCATCCCTCAAGTTTGGTGTAGCTTATCCAAAACTATCTTGAGCCTGGTGCTTTTTGACACCATTTTAACTTTTTTCTATATTGGTGTATTAAGGCCTACTACATCACCTTCAGACAAATTTGTTAGTTTTATTTTCCTTGAAAACTACTCACTCCAATGTATTTCCAAATGTGTTGAAATGAAGTTGTACTTATTTTAAAAATTAAAAAAATAGTTGTTCTCTTCAAAAGTGAAATATGCACTTGATAAAATCAAATCATTAAAAGGAGCATACATGGGAAGCAACGTCTCCCTCTGACCCCCCATTTACAGCTCCCACTTTCCCCCCTGCAACTTAAAAGCTATCAGTGGTACAAGTTTCTTGTTGAATCTCCTCACAGAAATAGTTTAAGCATATACATGTGTGGGTTTATACACAGACACACTTGTGGACATGTTCCTTTTAAAGTGACAGATGCTAACATATGACATACACTCTTCTGCACCTTAATTTTTTCATTTATTTTTTGAAGATAGTTACGTATCAGTACTTACAGAAATGTGTTTTTTAATGAGACAAACTACGATAACTAGTGTATCATGATTTATTCTGTTTATCTTCTTATTTCCAGTCTTCAGTTCTGTAATTACTAGTGGAATCTCTTATTCTCCATTTATATTAACTGAGGGAGTTGTTACAAAATAAGAATAAACAAGGTGAATATATTTTATATGCTAATGAGGAACCATACCCCCTCCCCCACTCCAAAAAAGTTGTCACTCAGGACAATGGAGTAGCATGGGCACAGGGCAGAAATTGACCACAAAGGGTCTGCATATCCCACATGAAGTAGCAATGAAACTGCTTATACTCATGGCCTGACTAAGGAGACAAACCACTGATACCTCATTGAGCAGAGAGAATTTAGTAAGGATACGACACCACCTTCTAACTATGTCCAAGGAACTCATCAGTCTGGTTGCACACACCAGGTCTATCTAGCATGCACTTCCCGAGTGCCAGTCACAGTACTGGTCCTCATGGATTTTTCTAGGAAACAACAAAAACTCTACTCTTGTACACTTTGAGTTTCATGGTCCTGATGTTCCTTTGGATCGGTCTGTGTTCCCTATGTCGCGCCTAGGAATGAAGGAGAGGAGGAAGGAAAAAAGGAAGGAGGGAAGGAAAGGAGGGAGGGAGGGAGGAAGGAAGAAAAAAGAAGAGAAAAGAAAAGAAAAAGAGTCAAAGATGAGTAGTGTGAAAGTATCTGTGATGAAATTTATAATGATGATTTTCTGTTGTTTGACTCTCTGGCAATTGAAAATCAATGCCGTAGGGCGCCTGAGTGGCTCAGTCGCTGTCTGCCTGTGGCTCGGGTCATGATCCCGGGGTCCTGGGACCCAGCCCTGTGTTGGACTCCCTGCTCCATGGGGAGTCTGCCTCTCCCTCTCCCACTCCCCCTGCTTGTGTTCCTCCTTTTGCTGTCTCTCTGTCTGTAAAATAAATAATAAAAATCTCACAAAAATCTAGAAAAAGAAAATCAAAGCTGTAATGAACATAGGATTGTCATTTGTCATCCAACATTGTTTATAGTATCACTGGAAGATTAATGTGAATTTTTGATGTTTTAGTGGTGCACATGTGTGCACTTGGATCCCATGTGAGCAGAATATTACAGCAGAAGAGATCTTCCAAGTGCCAGTGAATCCAGAAGTGAAAGCAATTCACCCAACCAGAGCCAAGGTTTTTTAAGAGTGGGTGTGTTCACTGTGGCTCATCTTCTTGTCAGTAAAATAACACTTTTGCACTATTTCATTTTATTTTATTTTAGATAGATCATTGTACTTCATACTTTGGGAAAGAGTTCACATTCTGAATCATTCTGTGGAGTATTACATAGGTTGACTTATGCCAAGTTCAGAGTTTAGCATTTTTTTTGAACATGATAAATCATTATGTTGCCCAGTTAAATAAAACATGTATTGGACAAATGCTACCATAATTTAAAAATTCATGATTTGTCATATGCTTCTGATTCATTTCCACCTCAATCATCAACATATAATCATGTAATTGACATTTGATCTCAGGATACCCTCTAAAGTTTGAAGTCTTTTAGAAGCAGTAAACAACATTTCGTAAGTGGCAACGAAGCTAAAACACCAAAGAACTCAGATTCGATTCTGAAATTTGAACTGCAGCTAAAATAGTCCAGCAAGTTCTTCCATCCGCTCTCAAAGCATGCTCACTGCCCTTCTAATGAAGTGAGGTTTTCCATTATTTTTAATTGAACAGTGCCCCAGTAATGTTTCCAATCCCACAATGAGTAAACGAAAAGAATGAAGTGGACTCCACCCTCTAAGAGAATGGTTTTGCCTTAGACCACAAACATGGCAAACTTGAAGACCTTGGAACAACATCTGTTCAGGAACCACAGGTTGCTGACAAATAGTTAAGACCCAATGACTTCGGTATCTCCACAGAACCAGTAATAGGTACTATCAAGTCTCTCTCCCTCAATGTGTCTCAGTCTAGACCGCTGAGGAAACTTCCATTGTCCTAGAGGTTAAGGGAACACAGAAATGGCAAATAACAATGTCACTAAATATAAAACATTTCATTCCAAGCACAATAGGCAACTGGAACAATTTTTGTATTCTAAAATCTTCCAGCAGACCCAAAACACAAAAGGAAATTTTCAGTCATTAAATATCATAATGTGCATTATCCCTAAGAACAAGTGGAGACTCTGGAAGGAGGGAGGCCAAGAGGAGAGAGAGAGAGAGAGAGAATGAAATGACTACATCACAGTTTGCTAAGAATCCAGGTGATGGGACAATTGTACAAACAAACCATGTTTAATATCCAGAGACCAGTATCACTGAGCATCTTCAAGTACAACTCCTAGAATCTAATACTCCCCCAAAATAAAACAAACATAACTGGCCTCCTTCCATGTAGGCGAGTTATAGCAAGTCCCCAAGAGGAGAGGGCTGTATGGATTCTGTGCTCTATCCAGATGTTGCCAAGTGTTTCTTAGTTCTCAGGGCTCCATTTTGTCTTTAAGAAGTGTAAGAGGGGTCTGTTCACAAAGAAATATTTCCAAGTTCTCACGATAGGTGTGGCTCTCCAGAGATGCTTGACAGTTACTGTTCTCTGTTAGCATCTCTGTTCTCAAATTTAATTTGGAAGTCATATGCATGCATTTAATTAACTCTGTGAATAATCTTTAAAGACAGAGAGAGCAATTGCAAAGCATGGAAGAGGTGAGGTGAACCTTTCTCTAAGATTTTCCTTAAATCAGTCAATCCTACAAAAAACCCTCTCACCTGCTTTTCCTCCTAATCCTCTCTAAACAATTTCTCTGGCCCATGATTCCATGACTCAAGATGCTTTCAGCACCTGAAATGCCTTGGGACAAATGAATTTACTTTGTTAGCCTATGGATAACTTGTTTCCAGTTGGGTAAAGGTTGGGCATTAAACCTCTTTTCTCTGAGGCAAGGGAGAATGGCCTTGACATCCAGCAGAAGCTCTCAGTCCATGAGATAGCATCTTAAAGCCTGAAGAGAGCACTGTGGTATGCCCATGAGCTTATGGGATTTACCTCCCACAGAAACATCAATCAGGAGGGCCTATAGTTTTTAGACTCCTCCAAATTTCAAGCTATAGATGCTATTTTCAGTCTTGGGCCCACTGCTGATAGTGTTTTTGCTATTTTGGCTTTGCTCTAACCATCATGGGCTAAGGGCATCTATTTTCTTTTCTCTCCTATTCCTTCCCCCACCCTCAACATTTCTGGCTATATTTAAAACTTGATTTACGGTGCCTTTTTTTTTTTTTATTGTTTGTGTAGTTTGGTTGAGGTGTAGATAGTTGTCCTCTTTTATTAGTTTATTTAATTGGTTGTTCCCATGGTAACCTTTTTAGTACATGTTTTTCAGAAGGTCGAGAGATGCTTTGGGGCTTTTGTGTGGGGGTCTGTTAATCTTCAACAGACCCTAACAAGATTCCTTTGTGCCTTTTTCTCCTAGTCATGAGGGACTTGACTTCTTTAACCCTTCAGAGGCTAACTAAGTGCCATTGTTTCTACAGATCACATCTTTAGATGGTGGCCGTCTGAGTGGAGCTATGGAGTGGTGGCCAGTCATGGTCATGAGAGATTCAGAACAGAGGCTATAAGGAGGCATCTGAAATCTTCACGCTGTAATTATGAAATGTCTACAATACAATGTGGCTGTTTTTTTTTTTTTATATTTAGTTGTCAATAAAAGCAGGGCAGTTTTCTTGCTTTCTTATTTATTCTTCTGTAGCTTTCCTTTTTTTTTTTTTTTTTGTACCTAATTGGGGCTGAGTGGCTGTTCTTGGCAAGTTGCTTTCTGAGAGAGTTTATTGTGTCTTGTATGTTTAAAGGACATTGTGCGATGGAAGAAATGAAGGAATTTATGAAACACATCTAGATGTTTGTTCACTTAAACATGCCCACTCAGCAAAGGATGGCTCTGAAGTCTGGTAATTCATATAAAGATCTTGGAAAATACAAGTTTCATGGGAGAACCACTTTGGAAGAGACTTTGGCTGTTTCCTACAAAGTGGGACAAACTCTTACCATACAATCCAGCGAATGTGCTCGTTGGTAATACCTAAAGGAGCTGAAAACTTTTGTCCACAGAAAAACCTGCACGTGGATGTTTGTAGCAGCTTTATTCATGATTATCCAAAATGTGGAAGCAAATAAAATGTGTACGAATAGGTGAGTGGATGAATGAACCATGGTCCATCCAGGTGATGGAATCCGATTCAGGGCCAAAAGGAAATGAGTATCAAGTCATGAGAAGACGTGGAAGAACCTTAAATGTATATCACTGAGTGAAAAATACAACCTGAAAAGACTATGTACCCTATGATTCCAACTGTATGACATTCTGGAGAAGGCAAAACTACAAAGACAATCATTCATGGGCGCCTGGGTGGCTCAGTGGGTTAAGCCGCTGCCTTCGGCTCAGGTCATGATCTCAGGGTCCTGGGATCGAGTCCCGCATCGGGCTCTCTGCTCAGCAGGGAGCATGCTTCCTTCTCTCTCTCTCTGCCTGCCTCTCAGTGTACTTGTAATTTCTCTCTGTCAAATAAATAAATAAAATCTTAAAAAAAAAAAGAGATCATTCATTATCTGGGGTTGGTGTTGAAGGAGAGATGAATAGTGAGATCACAGAGGATCTTTAGGGCAGGGAAAATACTCTGTGTGATATTATGATGAGGGCTACATGTCATTACACATTTGTCCAAACATGGAGAAAGCACAGCACCAAAAGTGAGTCCTGAGTTAAACTATGGACTCTGGGAAATTCTGATGTGTCTATGTAGGTTCATACTTGGTAAAAAAAAAAAGATGCCATTCTGGGGAGAGATGTAGCAATGGGGGAGGCAGTGTATGTGTGAGGACAGTAGGTATACAGAAAATCTGTACTTTCCTCTCAAATTTTGTTATAAATCTAAAACTACTCTAAAAAATCAAAGTATTTTAAAAATATAAAATTCAGATCCCAGTATGATCAAATGTGAAGTTTGTATTCATATGTATTTAAATGTTAATTGTTGAAATAATGGCATGGAAGAATTTTGTTCTTGCTATTATTTTTAATAACAGCCATAACTTAAAATGTATATCATACCCATTCTAGATTGTAAAAGAACTTTTCATGGATTCTTTATTGCTCCTGATGCACTTAGACGTTGGAAGAGATCACATGTGATTCAGGATGCAAATGTGGCAATCATGAAGCAGGTTCTAGCTCTCTGCTTGCTTTCTCCTTGATTCACTACACTTCAGTGAAGAAAGGAAATGTAAAATACTGACCCAACAAGAAGGGTACCTATACCATTGTTTATATTTAATATTAATATTTGCTCTCATGTCACGAAGTAGAAAATATGCTAATACTATTTTCAAAATTCCATTTCCTTATGTATCATTAAATAATCTAAATATACAAACGAAAGGAGACTTGTTTAAAAAAGACTTTATTTATTTATTTGAGAGAGAGCAAGTAGAAGGGAGACAGGAGGGGGAGGGGAGAGGGAGATGTAGGCTCCTTGGTGAGCAGGAGATCCCAGGAGCATAAGATCATGACCCAAGCCAAAGGCAGACATTTAACGGACTGAACCACCCAGGTGCCCCCAAAGGAGGCATTTTAAATTAGGTAATGCTTTAGTCAATTTCAGTAGTGGGCCTAGTTGTTCAGGCATTTGTCCTTCCAGTTGACCGAATTCCATTATAATGGCCATTATAATGGCTTATAGGATCTCCAAATGGTTTCATAGCAATAACATTTTATCATAATTATATTGCCAGAAATCATATATTAACTTTACAGGATGTGGACTGAAATGGAACTGATACCCTGGCTTGTAAAATATTTTTAAGAAGTTAATAGAGGTAAAATGTGAGAGGAGAAGAACTCGTCCCTTCTCCTTCTTTATGTTCCTTAAACACTCACCTTTCATCTAGTGGTACAAGTGCTGGGGTGGGGTGGGGGGACAGCCTGAGCGAAGCATTGTACCTGCATTGCTGCTTGCGAGATGGCCAGGAACCAGCACAAGGACTGAGCACTTGGAAGTTGGAATCAGAGAGCATTAAGGTTGGATCTCGCTTCTGCTAATTACTGTTTGTGCCTTACAGGGCAAGCTACCTAATTTTTGCGGACCTCAGTTTCCTCATCTGTACAATGGGGCAATAATAGTGTTTACTTTGTTGGGTTTTTGCGAAGATTAAAGGAGATAAGGATGATTTGAATTTAGTTGTGTTTAACCTTCTTCTGGTGGAAGTGATTAGTATTTCTGAGCTTCATGGTGGCAAGGAAGAATAAAGGAATGGATGACAATGCAAATGGTAGACAGTAATATGTTTTCTTCATGAAAAAGTGCTTTTCCAGGGGTGCCTGGGTGGCTCAGTGGGTTAAACCTCTGCCTTTGACTTAGGTTATGATCCCAGGACCCTGGGATGGAGCACCACATTGGGCTTTCTGCTCAGCAGGGAGCCTGCTTCTCCTCTCTCTTCTGACTGCCTCTCTGCCTACTTGTAATCTGTCAAGTAAATAAATAAAATCTTTAAAACAAAACAAAAGAAAGAAAGAAGGGAAGGAAGGAAGGAAGGAAGGAAGGAAGAAAATGCGCTTTTCTTGACTGGGACCACAGGAATTCTTTGTTACTCAAGTAGTAAAATTAAATAATTATAATGAAATTTAGGAAGAAAATCACCAGGACCCAAGACACAAGTTTGCTGTAGAGAACTTTACGGCATATAGCATTTGCCATTTGAAATTTTGCCTGGTCACTAATTTACTGGTCATACTAAGACTCCTATATGGAGTGGAGGTCCTAATACATGTTCATAATGCCAGAGGTTAAATCCTGTATTATTATAAGAAGGATTATTAAGGGGAGTAGTTCTAATAGATGCTGCCATCTGATTACACGGCTTTGTGTAGATTTCGTGAATCACAGAAAAATAAAATTGTTAGAATATTGGCCATCCTCAGCAGAAGTTAGGAGAGGTGAAAGGTTAGCATTCGGTGTAGAGATTTGGGCAAGCTTATACAATCAGAAGGTGTTGGTGTATGCACACATGTTCTACATTAAGAATTAAATGCTGGAAATCTTTTTGTCATTGGCTTTTTAACATCAACACTTAACACTGTAAATGTTTTTAGTATAAAAACATACTACAAAAGCATATTGCAGGCACATTATAGGGAATTTTAAAAATACAAACTGAAAAAAAAAGTCAAATTATCCTTAGTGCCTTAAATCTTAGTTCCTGTTTATTTTAGACCTTGTGTAGGCTCTATATAGCATCATGCAGTAATTCTCTTATAAAATTGACATTTTACACTCCATAAACTACAAACTTTCTGTGCCATTATATGTTGTCCTAGAACCACATTAAAAGTAGTTGCATTTAATTACTTTTTATGAAACACCTTGCTTCACAGATTCACTACCTTACTTATTTATATTGGGTGAGTTCTCTTTTGTTATAAATATTTCACCAGTAGAAATAAACTTGAACGGCTAAATCTTTACACTAATAAATCATCACTTACTTTGCATAAATTTTTGCAAGTGAAATTGGCAAGTTACAGGGTATGGAGATTTCCTGGACTTCTGCTATCTGGTGTTATATACGCAATTATTTAAGTAAACGGTTCATAACTTGAGAACTCATTTTCCCCTTAGTACTACCATTAATGTTTTGCTTATAAGTTTTGGTTGGCATAAAGTATCCATAGGGGGAAGGAAAAAAAAAGTCATTAACTTTTTGGCCCCATAGTGTGGTATCTTCTGAAAGGGCAAAAGGGCTCAATGCTGGATGACCAACGTTAGTTAGTAGGGAAGGATACAGGAGAAAGCCCGGTCTGAAAGCCTCACGTGGCATTAGCCTCTAACCCTAAACAAATCCCATTCTCCACGTGATCAACTCTTCCCAAACTGGACTTTTCTCAGTCGTTAAGGAAATAATGCAGAGACCCCCAACAATGTACGCGATATTCCTTTCTGCCTTCCTGTGCCTCGGAGGCACACCTGCAGCATCTAGACGAGCAGAGTCAGGCTGAGTTTGGAGCATACATCCAGGAAGTCACTAACAAGAACACCTGACAGGCTCCACGGGGCAGCCTGGGGAAGAGGAGCGAGGGCCATGTGACGTGTGACGTGTGCACTGTGAATTGTGTGGGGTGAGGGGATTATAAATCGACCTTGAAGAGCGTCGCTTCTTTTGGCAGAAAGATCGCCCACGAAAAGGGTCATAATATCGTGAATTTGCATGATCATGGCAAAGACATTACATTTGACTACTTGGGGTCTTAGTTTTTGAGCACGAGTGGGAACATGTCCTAGTTGAGAAATAAACTGGTATGTGTGAGCTAAAGTTTTAACTAGATCCTATCCCTTGAAGTTAAAAATCATCTGCTCCCAGCAAAATTCAACTTTCCGTTTTGCCTTTTTTTTTTTTTTTCTCTTTTTCTTTTGCAAGTTAGGGACAGAGCAGGAGGAAAAGGGAAGGAAGACCAGCTTTGAATGACTTATAAAAAGGACTCAGAAAAAAACTTTCTGGACATCAAAAAGCTCTTGCAAAACAGGCTTTTAATGATTTAAGTGTAAATGAATCAAAAACATATGGATAGCATTTTCTTTTAAAATACCCTTGGGTTTAAAAAAAAAAAATTAAGGGGAAAAGTAAATGGAAGAGAATGTTTTCTATTTGGTGGAGTAGAAAACATTTTAGAAAATAGTTTAAGGAGTTTGAGACTCCCCAGTGTTGTTTGGGGTTGCTTGTGCTCACTGGAGGAAGAACATTACAGTGACTTTGGTCCCTACATTGAGGAGCCCTGTTCCGCAACTAGCTGCACACATGAGGCGTGACAAGTAGAACCAGCTTCCACGGGCAGAGCTTTGACGTGGAATCTGGGGAAGCATCTCAGCGGCTGATAATGAGGGAATTTGGTTGTATTTTCAGACCCTTGGCTATTGAGAAATCCAACAACCAATTGCAAATTGCTTCTGGGGTAGAAGTGAATGTGCTATAATCCACCTGGGAAGGAACGAAGTCTATGTGAGGTCTTGTCACATAAGCAAGAACCAGCTTCCATATTCCTTTTAGCTTGCAAGCTCCTCCATCTTGGATATAAACTAAAAAGATTATCGAAATCCATAAATCATTTTATTTCTGCTTCAGGTAATCCCCCTCGGTCTTACTGAAGTATAATTGACAAATAAAATTGCAATATATTTAAAGTTACAACATTATGATTTTATCTATGTATACATGGTGAAATGACTCCCACAATCAAGTTAATCAACACATGTATCTTTTTTTTTTTTTTTTGGTGGGAACACGGATGATGGACTTCTCTTAGCAAATTTTAAGTAAACAATACAGTATTATTAACTATAGTCATCATGTTCAACATTAGATACTCAAACAAATTTTATAACTGAAAGTTTGTACCATTTTATCAGACTCCCTCTCCCATTTCCCCCACCCCCAGCCTCAGCCCCTGATGACCACCATTCTACTCTCTGTTTCTATGAATTCAGCTTTTTTAGATTCCACATGTAAGTGAGACCATACAGCATTTGTCTTTTTCTTCTGGCTTATATTACTCCGCATACTATCCTCTGGTTTCAACCATGTTGTCACAAATAGCAAGCAGTCCTTCTTTTTTAAGGCTGAATAATATACCATTGTAGGTAGGTACCAGATTTTCTTTATCAATTCATCCACTGAAAGACACTTAGGTTGTTTTCATACCTTGACCATTGTGAATAATGTTACAATGAATACGGGAGTACACATACCCCTTCGAGATAGGGATTTCACTTCCTTTGGGTATATACTCAGAAGGGGATTGCTGGATCATATTATATTTCTATTTTTATTTTTTGAGGATTCCTCCATTCTGTTTTCCATAGTGGGTATACCAATTTACATTCTCACCAACAGTATTTGAGGGCCTTCTTTTCTCTTCAGCCCTGAGAACATTTGTTATCTTTTGTGTTTTTGATAATAGACACCCTAACAGGTATGAGGTGATACATTATTATGGTTTTGATTTATATTTTCCTGATGATTAGTGATGTGGAGCACTTTTCATAGACACATCTTGTATGTCTTCTTCGGAAAAATGTCTAATCTGTTCCATTGCTCATTTCTTAATTGGGTTATTTGAGTGTTTTTGAACTTGTTTGTTTGTTGAGTTGTAAGCATTCCTTAAGTATTTTGAATAGTAAGCCCCTTGCTGATATATGGTTTGGAAATATTTTCTCCCTTTCCATTTTTCCTTTTCACTTTGTTCATTATCTCTTTTGCTATACAGAAAGATTTTAGTTTAATATAGTCCCAAAAGTGTATTTTTGCTTTTGTTGCTTTTGTTTTGGGTGTCAGATCTAAGTCATCATGTCCAAGATCAATGTCAAGGAGCTTTTACCCCATCTTTTCTTAGAGGAGTTTTACATGTTCAGATCTTAGTTTTAAGTTTTTAATCCATTTTGAGTTGATTTTTGCATATGGTATATGATAAGGAGACAATTTCATTTCTTTCACGAGGATACCAAGTTTTCCCAATACCGTTTATTGAAGAGACTGTCACTGCCCGATTGTATACCCTCATCACCTGTGTTGGAATCAGTTGGGTCTATTCCTGGGCTTTCTATTCTGTTCCACTAATCTATGTGTCTGCTTTTATGAAACAGACTGCTTTGAATCTACAGATTACTATGGGTGTTTTATAATTTTTTTAAAGATTTTATTTATTTATTTGACAGAGAGAGATTACAAGTAGGCAGAGAGGCAGGCAGAGAGAGAGAGAGGAGGAAGCAGGCTCCCTGCTGAGCAGAGAGCCCGATGCGGGACTTGATCCCAGGACCCTGAGATCATGACCTGAGCGGAAGGCAGCGGCTTAACCCACTGAGCCACCCAGGCGCCCCTGGGTGTTTTAACAATATTAATTCTTCCCATCCATTAAGATGGGATAGTTTTCTCTTTTTCTGTCTTTGATTTTTTTTCATCAAGTGTTTTATAGTTTTCAGTTTACAGATTTTTTTTTACCCCTGGGATAAATTTATTCTTAAGTATTTTATCCTTTCTGATGCTATTGTAAAAGGAATTGCTTTCTTAATTTCTTTTTCAAACTAGTTGTTAGTGTATAGAAATGCAACTGATTTTTGCACATTGATTTTGTCTCCTACAACTTCACTGAATTTGTTTTATCCGTTCTAACAGTTGCTTGTTTTTTAATAGATTCTTCAAGGTTTTCTACATATATTATCATGTCATCTGCAAACACAGACAATTTTACTTTTTCCTTTCTATTTGCTGGGACTAGACCTTACAGTACTATGTTGTGTACAAGTGGTGAGGGGGTACACTTTTGTCTTGTTTTTGATTTTTTGAAAATTTTTTCAAAAATTTTTTGAAAAAATTTCAGTGTCTCCACCTTGAAGATGATGCAATCTGCCTGCTTGTCACCCTGGACTTCATTCCATTGAGTTAACATTCCAACTATACTGAATTTATTGAGAGTTTTTACAACGAAAAGAGATCTATGTTCATCAAATGTTTTTCTTCATTTATGGGGATGATCATATGAGTTTTATCCTTCCTTTTCTTAAAGGGATGTGTCACATTTGTTGATTTGTGGATGTTGAGCTCTCTTTGCATCCCTGATGTAAATCTCACTTGATCATGGTGTATGATCTCTTTGCTATGGTCTTGAATTCAGTTTGCTAATATTTTGTTGAGAAATTTTCAAATGCATGCTCATGAGGTATCCATCCTACAATGATCTCTTGTAGTGTCCTCGTCTGATGTTGGACACTGGAGTAATATTCACCTCAGAAGATGATTTTGGAAGTGTTTTCTCCCCTTCAAATTTTCGGAAGAGTTTGAAAATGACTAGTATTAATTCTTCCTTAAATGTTTGGTAGAATTCACCATTGAAACCACTTAGTCCCAGACCTTTCTTCATTGGGATATTTTTGATTACTAAGCCAATCTTCTCCTTCACTAACAGTCTGTTTAGATACTGTATTTTTTCATGAATCAGTCTTGGTAGGTGGTTTGACTTTAGGAATTTATCCATTTCCTCTAGATTATCAAATTTGTTGGCATAGTAGTTTCAGAGTAGTTTCTTATGATCCTTTCTGATTTCTGCAGGATCAGTAGTAATGTCTCCTCTTTCACTTCTGATTTTATTTATTTGAATCTTCTCCTTCATGGCCTTAGTTCATCTAGTTAAACATTTGGCAATTTTGTTTCTCTTTTGGTAGAATAACTCAGTATTGTTGATATTCTCTGTTGTCTTTAGAGTCTCTATTTTATTTATTTCTGCTCTGTTATTCCCTTCCCTCCACTAACTTAAAGCTTAGCTCTTTTTCTGGTTTCTTGTGATGTAAAGTTAAATTGTTTATTTGAGAACTTTACTTTTTCTTAATGTAGGCGGATCTCACCGTTAGAACTCTTAGAACTGCTTTCGCTTCATTCCATAGTTTTGGTATGTTGTTTCTCAAAATATTTTTGGATTTCCCTTAAATTTCTTCTTTGATCCATTGGAGAATATTAATCTCACATATTTGTGAATTTCCTAGTTTTCCTCCTATTACTGATATCTGGTTTTATACTATTGTGGTCAGAAAAGAAACTTGATATTATTTCAGTCTTCTCAAATTTGTTAAGACTTTGTGGCCTAACATGTGATCTGTTCTGGAGAATGTTCCAGGCACACTTGAGAAGAATGTGTATTCTGCTGCTGTTGGATGAAATGTTTTGTATATGTCTGTTAGATCCATTTGGTCTAAAATATAATTCAAATCCAATCTTTCCTCATTTATTTTCTGTCTGGATGATCCACACATTGGTGAAAGTGGGATAGTGAAGTCCTTACTTTAATTGTATTGTTATCTATTTCTCTGTTCAGATGTACTAGTATTTGCTTAATACACACAGGTTCTCTGATGTGCACATACTTACCATTGTCATGATAAATCAACCCCTTTATTATTATACAATGACTTTCTTTGTCTCTTGTCACAGTTTCTGACTTACAGTCTATTTTATATGGTATATATATAGCTACCCCTGCTTTTTATTGGTTTCCATTCTCATGAATAAGTTTTTCTATTCCTTCAATTTTGGCCTATATGTGACCTTAAACCTGAGTAACTCTCTTGTAGGGAGCATACAGTTGGCTCTTGTCTTACTATCTATTCAGCCATACCACCTCTTTTAATAAAAAATTTGATCCACTTATATGTAAATTAATTATTAATAGGTAAAGACTTTCTAATGCTATTTTATTGTTTTCAGGATGTTTGGTAATTCCTTTGTTCTTTTTTTCCTCTCTTGCTGTTTTCCTTTGTGCACTGATGATTTTCTGAGGCACATGCTTTGATTCTCTTCTTGTCTGCTGTGGGTTTTTATTTTGTGATTTCCATGAAGCCTATGGAAAACATCTGTGAATGTTAAGCTGATAACACATCACCTCAATTGCCTACAAAAACCCTATTTTTTATTTCCCCTCTCACGTTTTGTTTTTGATATCACAATTTTTATCTTTTTATATTGTGTACCAATTAACAGATTATTGGAGTTAGTTATTTTTCATGCTCTTTTCCTTTAACCCTTGTACTAGAGTTAAGGATTCGCATACCACTATGTCACAGTGGTAGTTTGAATTTGATGCTTATCTTACCAACGTGTTTTATATTTTCCTATGTTTTCCTGTTACTAATTAGTGTCCTCTCATTTTGGCTTACACAATTCTTGTTGGCATTTCTTACATAAGGCCAATCTAGTGGTAATAAACTTCCTCAGCTTCTGTTTGTGTCGGAATCTTTAGCTCTCCCTTTCTAATGAGAAATGGCAGTTTTGTCAGGTAAATTCTTCTTGGTTGGCAGTTATTTTTTTTTCCTCTCAGCATCTTGAATGTATCACCCCCTCTCCTCTGGCTTGCAAGGTTTCTGAGAAATATGCTGACATAGGGGTTCCCTTGCATCTGAGGAATTTTTTTTTTCCAGCTTCTTTAAAAATTCCCTCTTTGTCTTTGGTTTTAGACAATTCTATCCTAGTGTGTCTTGGAGAAGATATCTGGGTTGAATCTGTTTGGGGGTCTATGAACTTAATAGAATGTGGTTGTCAAAATCTCAACCAAGATTTGGGAAGTTCCCAGAAAATAAGTTTTCTGTTCCTTTCTCTCACTGATCTTTTCTGGGTCTCCAATAATGCATAAATTGTTTGTCCTAATGGTATCCTATAATTCACCTCTTTGTTTTGTTTTGTTTTGTTTTGTTTTCACTCTTTGTCATACTGTTTTTATTTGTTCTCTGACTGGGTGTTTTGAAATCATCTCTCTTCAAGTTCACAGATTTTTTTCTGCTTGATCATGTATGCTGATGATAAGACTCTTAGTGGCATTTTTCATTCCATTCACTTTATTCTGTAGCAACAGAATTTCTATTTGGTTCCTTTTTGTGTGTGTGTGTGTGTGATTTCTATCTTTCTATTAAACTTCTCATTTTATTCATGTAGTGTTTTTCCTGAATGTATTGGATTGTCCTTTTGTGTTTTTCTACAGCTTGCTGAGCTTCTTCAAGACAACTACTTTGAATTTTTTCTGGGTAAGTTGCAATTTTCCTTTTCTTTGGGCTTGGTTACTGGAAAATTCCTTTGGCAGTATCCTGCGTCCTTGATTTTTTCATGTTCCTTGAAGTCCTGTGTTGTTGTCTTTGTATGTGAAGGCAGAATCATATCCTCTATTTTTGACTGACTCCTGGGATGGGGGGAGGAGCAAGAATAACTTCTGTCATCCCAGTTAGATTCTGAGGATTTCTCAGGCCTTTTCTATGGATATGCCTGCTGCACACTTCTTGTTCCCCCTTGGGGCACCCTTAAGATTTCATGCCTTCTATTTATTCTACAAAGCCAGGCCAGGTGCTGACATCTTCGCATTTTCTTTCCTTAGTGTGGTGTAGAGTGCTCAAGTTCCTGTTCTTTCTCTTGATCCTGTGGAGCCAGACTGGCGTTCTGTGCATTCTCAGAAGTTATTGCAAAGGCTGGCACTCATCACTGCTGGGGGATTGGGCAGGGAGCCAACCATGGAATGGGGGTAGTGTGGGGGAGGTTTCAGAGGTTACCTGTGGGTCATCTGGGTAGATCTACAGGCAAAGCATCCTCCAGCAGTTCATGGCAACCTTCCTGATGGAGTCTGTGAAGTCATCTCTAGGATCCACCTCTCTTTGATATGTCTGAGCCCTGGCTGGTACTTTCTCTGCTCCTCCACACCCCTCAGTCATACAGCTAACCTTGGTATTCTAGATGGCACAGGAAAGAAGTGGGTCTCCTTGGAAGCATCCAGCATAGCTTCAGAAGAGGGACACTCACTCCTGCACTCTCCTGTTCCTTCATGGAATAAATCATAGGCCAAGAGAGTCTCTTGGCACTGAGTTCTGCCAACCTGGCTGAGGGATGATGTCAGTATAGTGAAACTGTTCTCTTACCCTCTTCAGTGGATCTAATTTTGGGTGTTTTCATTCCAACCATGTGCAGAAACTTCTCTGTTGGACTCCTGGACTTCCACAGAGGTACTCTTTTCTTTGGACAATTGTCAAAATCAGTGTTTGTTAAGGGGGAAAAATGGTAGAAACTTTTCTGTCATCTTGCTCCATAATTTCTTGTTTACTTTCTTTCCACAGTGTACCAAATCAAATGTATCCTCTAAAGTTTAAGAGGATAAATGTATCCTCTTTTAAATGTATCTTCATTTAAATGTTAATGTATTTAACAGAGTTAACTGTATCCTCTAAAGTTTAAGAAATTAACAAATGAAATATATACATTGGTGTGTATTTACTATCTTCACAAAAAATGAAAACCCTAAAGTCTAGAAAACTGTGAAATAAAGCCAAAGGGGCTTACCATCATCATTGTGCCATGTTCTCTACTGCTGTGCAAAGGATTTGAGCCACAGCAGCAAGCTGGCATCATCTTCAAGAACTCCTGCCGCTTAGGGTAATCAATCCCCCAAATGTGTGGTCCTACTTGATTATGAAAATTTCACCCACAGGCTATGAACACCTGTAAAAAGGAATCTCCCTCTAAAGTTTTATTTTGATAAAACTATCTTTTCTTATTAGAAGGACTCACTTGCACATTTGAAGTGTCCTGCTGTCTTACTGGTCTTATCTTTTCATGATTAGAAGGCTAGTAGACTAAAGATTTCACCCTAGAATCAGTCTTTAGCTAGCATAGTTTAGACCTAAAAATCCACCACTTGCCCCCAGTATTAGATAGTGCATATATCTGAATAATCAGCACGTTTTATTCATTGCAGAGAATTCTTTGGTTCTTGGCGAGTTCCCAACTCAATTGATTTAGTTTAAACAATATTTATGGAAACACATGAAATATTAGGACTATAATGCCTGTTTTCATTCTCAAGGACATCATAAGTTTTTGATATTCTTTTCCTCCTATTATACTGTTCTCTGTCTCATAGAGAACCTCAGTTAGTATATTTCTCATTGACTGTCTACTGCAGTATTCTTTCTGTCCTGATCCATCCCAGGTGAAGTGGTAACACCCAGAACCATTGTTTTACTCACCTGCTGAACCTCACCCTCTCCCCCACCTCCTGTCATCCTGTTATATCTTTCAGATATAGTTTCAGTCCCCTTCCCAATTCCTGTTATATCTTCAAGAAAAAAACTTCAGACCCATGTTTCATATCCTCTTTCCTATTCCTAAATTACTGCATTCGGTTGAAGAAAATCACATAATAGAAAAGATCACCCCCTCACTTACCTCCTCAATAGTCTTCAGTTTCAGGTGGGACACCTTCAAGTTTGTTCACCAGTCCTTGAATCTGGCCTGAGTGGGTTTGCATTCTTGTTGTCCCTTGGTCTTTTTCTCATTTTCACCACTCCTAAGTCTTTTATGTGACCCCACAGCTTTTTCTTGAACACCTGGTCTTATCTCCTACATTCATGTCATCAGGTATGAACTATCTCAGCCTCCTGTCTATCCTGGCCATGCAGAAATTCAACTTCATCTGTCCTTTCCCTGCCTTTTTGTAATCATGGTGAGAGTAAGATGTCCTGTTTTGTGTTCAATGCCAACATCTTCAGTATTACCCTTGATCTCATCTGTTTTCCTTCAAGACCATGATCAATCAAATGTAATATTTACTGTTTATCTTCAACTGTCCCTTCTGTTTTGGCTTCTTTCCCTTGACCTAGATAAATGTTTAAATCTTTGCTCTCTTGAAAAACAAAATAACCACAGCAGGAAAAAAACCTCCCTGGAATCATGTGAGCTCTGTGAGTGGTCCCTCTGGCATCCTAACCTTTGCAGTGAGACCTCTTATAAAACTCATGCAAGCTCTTCATCCATGGGCTCATCCTTTCCTTTTACAACCCCCTCAAATGGATTTTGGGAATCCTACTGTTTTGGGGAATTCTCGAAAGATCTTTCTGAATGCAGTGCTGCCACATCAGTGCTTCTCTTGCTGGACCTCCTGGCCACCACTGATACTATGGAGCATTGATTCCAAATGGAGTCACTTGCCAGTGTTGAGTACCCTCCCTGGCCACAATGAGAGCTTCCTCTCTGCCCCCATTCTTGGGGCTCTCCTGCAGTTCCATGTAGATGGTGACCTATTCTTTCATCTAGATTTTCTGTTTTCCACCAGATTTTCTCCAGTGCTCTTGGCACTACCATCCATCCGGATTTAGCTATCATCTGTTTGCCAACAGCATCCGATTCCATATTTGCCGACCCATCTCCACCTTTACTCTCATATACCCACACTACTGCTTACTTCTCTGTCTCTTCTCACGCTATTCCCCCTTCTCTTGCTTCAATGTTATCATCCTTCAGATTGGGATCTTGCATCCCTGCTCCCAGGAAGCTTTCCCTGACACACCAGGTTACCAGTGACCCTCTTTTTTGCTCTTCCTCTACATAAGCATACTCTCCCCTTACAGTCCCCATGTCATAGAGATCTTTCTATCTTGTGTCCCCTAGTCTCTCCACTGTTCATGGTCTTGAAGGACACATATGCTGATCTTACTACCTCTTAGACGTTTAATTTTTTTTTTGAGAAAATAGCACTTTATCTCCTTAAATGATAAAGATTTGTATCCCATATAATTTTCATAAACAAAGAAAATTAAGATAAGAGAATAAATAGCTTAAAATTTGTCTTTTTGACTGTATAATCTGTGTAAATGACATATATGTGACACAAATATTATGTATTACATATTACATAGTCTTTATCTTATTTTCGTGTATAATATATAATATAAAATGTATGTAAACAGGCACTCTTGTAGGAACTTTTTAATCTAAAAAAAAATGTGCTCTAACACTCTGATTGGGACTTATCTCTCTTTTTATTTCTTCCTTTTCCTCTTCCAAAATGTTATTTCCTCAGAGACATCTTCATGACCACACATATTCCCAACATGTTCATACCCTAACCCTTTCTTTCACCTTAGGCTTAAATGTCTCCACTTAATGTTCTGCATTTATTTATAGAACAGTTAGACTTTTATATAGATTTCTACATAGTTCTTATGGCTGTCTGAACTTATGACTTTTCTTTTTTTAAGGGATTGGTTTGGCTTTTGCTCTCTCCTCACTCATAAGGTCAGTACTTATTTGTTTTGTCCTTGACCCCCCCTCCCAATGCCTGTCATTATGTCTGGACTATAAAAGGGCTCAACCAATATTTGTAGAATCAATAAAATGAAAGAAAGAGTGAAGGGAGGGGAAGTTAGTGGGGGACCAAGATTATCCAGAGGTAAAAGGGTAGCATCCTGAAAGAAGGTCAGGAAATCACTAGGCTTGGAAATTAACCTTACTGTAAAAAAGAAAAACAAAACACTTCCACGCAGATGTGCTCCTGGGTCAGCAAAGAGCTTCACCAGGCTTTATGTTGTTTATAAGAAACAGAGCCAAAATGAATCTAGTCTTTTTTTTTTCTTTCCAAACTTTCTCTTTTTAATTTGGAAAAATAACTCCACTGCCCACGTTTGTCCCCAAAGAGTGTCTAAAGCAAGAAAACCCAGAGCCCTCCATATACCAGGGCTATGGAAATGCAGGAGGGCTGTCGGGCATGGTACCTTTCCCAAGGATTTGGCCCTTTCTTCATTTTGCTGACTATGCCCTGCACTTTGCTACACGATGTGAAACAGCTAAATCTCAACAGACCAAGCTGGCCAGAGGGGAAATTTCATAAAGGAACCACAGAACTGCAGAAAAAGGGCAAAGTCACCATGAGGAAGTTGCTGATACCAGGCTATGATGTTTTGATTTTATCTTTAAGGACATACTATTTTTTTCAATGCTAAAATTATATTTAAGTCTCTGTAGTAGAAAAAATAGCCCTGATGCTAATTGGATTGGACTTTTTCAGAGAGTAAGGGTACATAGACCTGTTCGGAGACTGGAGCTCTAAATGTAGTTTTAGGTAATAGAGATTAGAATCATTCCATTTCTCTCTATCATAGATTACAAAATACAAAAAAAGAAATAGAGTTTAACGGAGAAAAGGAAGTAAATAATCAGAATCAGGAAGCAGTGTTAGAGAAATCACATGGGTGAAAAAGATTCAGTAGTTAGGCATACCTATAATTCCTACAAGGTAATTGTAAGTGAGCCATAAATTTATTTTGGAGCTTCCTGGAAGCCAAAGTAAAACAGGAAATATAATCACTTACATAATTTATCTTGTTATATACAGCAATAATAGCTAATATTTATTGTGTTCCAACTTTGTGCCAGACACTGTTTACATATATACATATGTCTTTCACTTATAACCATTCCTATGTCTATTTGAAGATCTCACGTCCCTCACAGATAACTCTATTAAGTCAGCTGATAAAAAGATCTTCCACAATGAGGAAGTGAAAATTTATGCTGAAAAGCATCTCCATTTTTTTCTTTAGAGAATAATCAACCTAAATTAAACTTTTAAATTCTTGATTTCAGGCAGCCAGCCTGTTTCCACAGAGTTGCCAAATATTCTTAACCGAAAGGCAGCATTGCAAGCTATGACAAACAGGAAAGCTAAACAAAAGTCAACAGTGTTGCAAATCATACATTTATGGGAGGAAACGCTCCAGCCCTGCAGCCAAGCCTGGAACCTAAACCTGCAAGACAGACCATGCTCTATCGTCAACAGGGCGGTGTGCGGTGCAAAGCTCCGGACTCCTGTGCCAGCAGGACGCGGGCCTGGGGATGGAGGCAGGCGGCCGATGGGTCCAGCCACCTGCAGGGTAGGCCTTCAGAGAGCCAGTGAGAAGACTCGCCCTTTCACTGTGCTGTCTCAGGCTAATGAAACTTGGGGAAGAATGGTCACAGGTTGCACATGAAACTCAAAGGATGCCCCATCTTGTTCCAAATGTGGCCCCTGGATGCTAGCTATAAAGTCACAACATCCTCAACATCTTTGGAACAAATCAGTGGAGATTTTTCATAGCTTTTTCTTAGAGCACACCTCCTTGTATCTGTAGATGACCCTTGTTCCAAGTGGTAAAACCTAGACTGTCTGGAGGGTCACCAGTTCTAACACCTGAGGGGTCAAACAAGTAAAAGAAACTATGTGTGTATTGCAATTTAGAAATGTGGGCTTGAAGCCATGGGATCTTTACAGTTTTAAAAAAAGAAATGAGAGATCCAGACTTTTTAATGGAGTCTCCCAATTTTTAAATACTAGTAACTGATCCTAACATCTTTAATACCCTCCTCAGGCCAATGTGATTATCTATGAACTAAAATCCCTAGTCTAAAAGTTTCCACAGGAAGGTAAACCTCTACAAATTAATTTCTTTCATACAACTTCTAATAAAAGCTGGGTAGCAAACCAGTGTAAGATTGTCTGCAAAGATTTCAGGCTTTTGTTCCTGATGGATGACAGACACGTGATCACTTGTCTGTGCTGACAACAGATGTGGCACACTTTTGTGAACATTGAAGTGGCCCCAGGATTTACCTGAACCAAGAACAGCTGCCTTCAACTGAGACAAAGCTGAGAGAGTAGCTGCAAGTCAGGCCGGAGTTTTCTCTCAGCTAACACTGGGTCTGCCCCATCACGTGAAGGGAAGAAGAACCATGGTCAGAGTTATGCAAGAAGGAATTTTACTGGAAATGGATCTTAGCTAACTGTGGGAAGAGTTGGGAAAAGAAGATCTAGGAGAATCTGTTGGGCAATCATAAAGGAAGTCCTTACCAGCTCACCAGAATCACTAGCACGGGGAGACAGTTGGGACCTTCCAAGAAAGTCTGAGAAGCCAAGCAGATCCTTTCATGAAGGGACTACCTGCTGAAAAGTCTAGGGAGCTATGAGCCGCATGTAACTTCCACCTCAGGGAGTCCAAGGCAAGCATCAAACATGACCACAGCCTCTGCTTGTCAGCATGAAGTCTGGAGGGAGACCTGTCCAGGGAATTGAGGGGAACAAGGTCAAGCTGGACTCCACCTCCCCCCATCCCCAGGTACGTCTGCGTATCTCTTTTCCATGTCCAACCGCAAAAGTCCTTCAGAGTGTAATGGCTCCTGCTTCACCCTGGCTTCCCAGATTTCACACAACCTTCTCTTCTGGTCAGCGGTAGCCCAGAATAATAGAAGGAAGGGCATTTGGGGAAGTGTATTTATTGCCTTACTCAACTAGATCAACAGTAGAACACAGAAGCATACCGAGTGTGGAAGTTCCGTTTCCACAAAATGGGCTATGATGATTTTGGCCCGAACATTTCCAAAAGCATCTGATTCTGTGTTGTAGAGGAAGTCTGTCAGAAAGAAAAAAATGGGTGGCCAGGTAGTTGGATAGCTTTGAGTTTGAATATTGATCATTCTCTTGCTTTATGACCTTAGGAAAGACACTCAAAACTCTCAGACTCAGTAAGATGGGGCTTCGAATCCCAATATTAAGGTTTCATCTTAAGGATTAAGACAATATTGGGGCAGTATAAAGTGTGTTCCATGAGAACAAACTCTGTTTAGCTTCTTCATCCTTGAAGTTTGTGGAACCACATAAGGTGTCTGACAACAAGTAAACAAGCAAAATGTTTAAATCACTATCATTACTGCTTATAATAATAAGAGGGCCTCTTGAAGATACACGGACATTTAAGAGGTCAGATGGATTGCACAGCCCGTGAAGTTTCTCCTGATATCTTTGGAGGCTGATGCAAATGGATTCTCTCAAAGTTCTGTTGTGGACTGGGACTCATTTCGAAGGAATTGATTATTATTCTTATAGTTAAAACCGGGGTGGAAGTGACACAACCGATTCTCTATGTAAGCTGTCTTTCACCCTTCGTCCAGAAAGCGCCCAGTCCTGTAATTCCCCTCAAGGTACTCCGGTCATCTTCACTGGCATTAAGCCCTCCGTCTCTGAGCAGAGTCCCGCTTACACCCTGTGAGTGGAAGACAAGCAGGCTGACCACACACACTGCATCTTTCTCCTTGAACACATACACATGCTGGCCTTTGGTAAGAGGCAGGGCATGAATAGGAAAAAACAGAGATGCATTCCAAAAAGACATTAGCTAAACAAAAGTCAAGTCCACCAGGCAAAGCCATCAGGAAATTGGTTAACATATTTCCCCCCATTCAACAAAAGATAGCAGGCACTTGTCTCAATATCTCCTTTCATCCCTGAAAGCTTTAAAATTGATTCATGGTTTCATAACTACAACAAAGTAACCTTGGATAGATTAAAATCAAGGCTTTTTTAAATTTGGATATCAACAGCAAGAATCCCACCCAGGTCTTGCTAAAAACGACTTTGGCTGACGTTATGAAATGCTTCCTCAAGCTCTTCTTCAGCCAAATGAGAAGTCGTCTGGAAAGGATTCATCCTTTTAGTGTACACAGAAGATCTTCTTCTTGGATCTATAAACTAAGTCTTTAAATTCCACTGTAATTACTCCAAAGACATAAATAGAGCCGATACTATTTCTGGCATCCCAGCTGGCCCTTTAGACAAGGTACACAGCATTTTCAAATAAAGCTTCCACAAAGTGTGTAGGTATTCTAGCAACAGACAGATGCCTGGAAATTCTAAATTGTAGTGTGTAAAAGAATGGCTTCCAAAAATTCTAGTGTGTAAGACAGGCCCTTTCCTTCATTTTAATTCTTGTATACCAGTTGTTAGGATTGAGTTTCTTAGTAAGGACTGAAACCTATTCTGTTTTCAACCACCAACTTGGCTCTCTTTGAAAGTTATGTATACTGAAACAATTCATTAAAATACTCATACATAAAGTTTTATTAAGGGGATATGTTATTGCTCTCAGACTCAGTCTGTGGTTATTAACTGGTGCAATTTAAAAGCTTCATTTCAAAAGCCAGAGAGGGCCTCACAAAACTATCTCAGTGTTGGTGTTAATGCCAACATCATGCCCGTTTTCAGTGTGAACACTGTCCGATTCTGGAGTGCTTCTTGGATTTGAACAGGAACGTTTCACTCTTGTTCTTTGTGAACACGCTGGGCTTTCTTGTAAGAACAGACTTTTAGACTCCCAAATCATCCCATGCACTTTATCTTCATTGCTTCTGATCACATTTCCTTTGCCTTCCGAAACTCACTAAAATTTGTTTACAGATTACAGACACTATTACTACAAAAAATCAAATGGATTAACTTCCAGAGTTTATGGTAGCACTAAAATCTTGATTTAATAACAATTACGACAAAGAACTGAGAAGGAACACTTTGTTCTTCTCTCATTTTTTACCTTTGCCTTAGTTTCTTGATCTGTAAAATAATGGTGTGGGGGCAGCCATTGTCTAAAAGTTCTCAAGACTGCTTTTGGTGGAGTCATGAGCATAAAAGTCATGTGTCTCTTCTCTTCTAAAAAATTATTGCCAATGAAGATGTTCTGGAGCTTTCTTTCCCTCTGTCATGGTGGCAAGCAGTATTCCAGAGAGTAACTACTCCATCGGTTTGGAGAAGCTTAGAGTAAGAATGCAAGGATGAGGAGCAGTGTCCTGTTGAATCTTAAGGAATATAACGTGTGAGCAAGAATTAAGCCATTGGGGCACCTGGGTGGCTCAGCTGGTTGGGCGACTGCCTTTGGCTCAGGTCATGATCCTGGAGTCCTGGGTCGAGTCCCACATAGGGCTTCCTGTTTGACAAGAAGTCTGCTTCTCCTGCTGACCTCCCTTCTCTCCTGATTGCTCTCTGTCATTCTCTGTCTCTCTCTCAAATAATACATAAATAAAATTGTTAAAAAAAAAAAGAATTAAGCCATTGGCTGCAAGCCATTGAGCATTTGTAGCTGATACCACAGTGTGGTCTGGTCTATCCTGATTGAAATAATTCATGTTTCCCTAATGAAGCCAAACTTTTTTTTTTCTTCTTTTTAAAAGAAGGATGGGTCATGGGAGCTGGATGAATGTCAAAACTTTATAATAACTTACACTGGCATATTTCTATTCAGAAGTACAAAACTTGAAAAGAGATTCAGTCATGGGCTACAATCTTCAATTAACAAGGATGATGTTCCTCATACTTCACAAACACACGATGAAAATTCATTGTGTGTCGTGACTACAAATTTCACTGCATTTTCACATCGTCTCCTTAGGTCCTCTGTGAGTAAGAATCTCTCTGAGTGTGACACTTGCAGCATCAGAACATTATGATGTGAGCTTTTCTATAGAGGTTCAGCCCATCATCTGTTAACCTGACACAGTGCTATACTAAGTAAAAGAAGTCTTCAAAGTTATCCAGACCTGGTTCAAATCAGAGCAAATCAGAGTTCTTAAGTGACTATAGTATCCTCCATAATTTATTTAGTCTATCTGAGCATGAACAACCTCTTCTGTACAAGGAAAGACCATATTTTAAGTTCTGGCACACAGGATGGGTTGTTCTTATTGACTCCTCAATGGTCATTGGCTATACCTGCTCATAAATTCAGGCTTGACTTCTAAGGAAAACCAAACACAGAAAAGTAGGCATGCTGTGGCAGACAGACCCTAAGGTGCACCCCTTCACCCTGCCAATCCCATTGTTTTAATCCCCTGGTGTTTACCGTTGTTTACTTCCCTCTTCTTGAGTGTAGGAAGGACCTATGACTTGCTTGTATCTAAGAGAATATGGCAAAGGTGATGAGATATCACTCACATGGGTAGGTTATATTCTTACAGGAGTCTCTCTTAACAGACTGCACCTAGACTTTCCTGCAGGCTTCATGAAGTGAAAGGTCATATTGGAGAAAAACATGTGCTTTTTCTCTTGGGGCTTCAAGAGGTGGCTAGGAACCAAGTATAGCCTGTGCCAACAACCTGCAAAAGGCCAGGGCTCGCCGTCCCCCAGCCACAAGGAAACACATTCTACAGACAACCTGCACATGCCTGGGTGTGAATTCTTCCCCAGATGAACTTCCAGAAGAGAATGCAGTGTAGTCCATGCCTTGATTATAGTCTTGTGAGGCCCTGAACAATGGACCCAGCTGGGCCATCACAGACATTCGACACATGTCCCTTGGGAGATAATAAACACATGTTGTTTTAAGCTCCCAAAGTTGTGGTAATTTTTATATAGCAATGGAAAACTGATGTGCATGCAAAGCTGGAAGATTTGGCTATTTTTCATGTAAAGGAGGCCATTTGGATCGTTTTAAAGGCCAATTATTAGATTTTCCTTTTTTCTATCTCTCCCTTCCCAAATCAAATAAAATACTTGAGATTGCAGAATTTTCACCTATAATCGAATAATCCTACTTATGTCTCTTTTTCACTTGGATATTGTTTATTAGACTTTTATCAGTTTTTTGATACTTGATCAAGCAAAGAATCTGGCTTAAGGAATTATTAGCTTTAAAAATAACATAGATGATTATTTTATGAGCAAAATGAGTTTATGTGCAAATAGCAGGGGAACTGCAAATTGAGACAGGCACTTTATGGAATACCATAGGTAAGTCCAGAGAACAAAAGAGAGGAACATTGCTTTATAGAGAACAGGAAGAAGAGGGGAGGAGCTTCTCTGAATCAAAGTCTATTGGAGGAAAGCAAGAGTTCAGTGTGGTAATGGTTTCTCATTGGCTGAGTTGCAGCAATTTCTCATTGGCTGTCCTGTTGCTGGGCAAGGAGAAAATCTTCCTTTCTTCTGCTGAGGTGGTAACCTGAACATCTTCCTGCCCAAGAGGGAAATAAGATAAGACAGAACGTTTGTGACAGCTTACCAGTTAGGGCTTCACAACTCCATTTTAAATAAGGTTTCTGCTTTTCATTTTCACAGAATAAACTTTTTTCTTTTTAAAACACTTATACAATAAAAATTAATAATCCAAAATCATTCGTTATTAAAGAAATTTGAAAATTTTTCACTAAGAAGGGAAGTAAAGAAACAGTCATTTATTCACTGGCCCAGGCTTGCTCATCTTTAAAGACCCTACATAGTACCATTTACTCATCAATGCACTCCCTGTATTTCTCCCAGATAGAAATGACCCTTTTGTTTGAGTTTACAAAACAGTTTAGTTACAAAACAGCTTACCCTCCGGTGTAACTGCCTATTTCTTTTTTTTTTTTTTTTACTTTTAATTTTTTATTTTTTATAAACATATATTTTTATCCCCAGGGGTACAGGTCTGTGAATCACCAGGTTTACACACTTCACAGCACTCACCAAAGCACATACCCTCCCCAATGTCCATAATCCCACCCCTTCCCCAAAACCCCCTCCCCCCAGCAACCCTCAGTTTGTTTTGTGAGATTAAGAGTCACTTATGGTTTGTCTCCCTCCCAATCCCATCTTGTTTCATTGATTCTTCTCCTACCCACTTAAGCCCCCATGTTGCATCACCACTTCCTCATATCAGGGAGATCATAGTTGTCTTTCGCTGCTTGACTTATTTCGCTAAGCATGATATGCTCTAGTTCCATCCATGTTGTCGCAAATGGCAAGATTTCATTTCTTTTGATGGCTGCATAGTATTCCATTGTGTATATATACCACATCTTCTTGATCCATTCATCTGTTGATGGACATCTAGGTTCTTTCCATAGTTTGGCTATTGTGGACATTGCTGCTATAAACATTCGGGTGCACGTGCCCCTTTGGATCACTACGTTTGTATCTTTAGGGTAAATACCCAATAGTGCAATTGCTGGGTCATAGGGCAGTTCTATTTTCAACATTTTGAGGAACCTCCATGCTGTTTTCCAGAGTGGTTGCACCAGCTTGCATTCCCACCAACAGTGTAGGAGGGTTCCCCTTTCTCCGCATCCTCGCCAGCATCTGTCATTTCCTGACTTGTTGATTTTAGCCATTCTGACTGGTGTGAGGTGATATCTCATTGTGGTTTTGATTTGTATTTCCCTGATGCCGAGTGATATGGAGCACGTTTTCATGTGTCTGTTCGCCATCTGGATGTCTTCTTTGCAGAAATGTCTGTTCATGTCCTCTGCCCATTTCTTGATTGGATTATTTGTTCTTTGGGTGTTGAGTTTGCTAAGTTCTTTATAGATTCTGGACACTAGTCCTTTATCTGATATGTCGTTTGCAAATATCTTCTCCCATTCTGTCAGTTGTCTTTTGATTTTGTTAACTGTTTCCTTTGCTGTGCAAAAGCTTTTGATCTTGATGAAATCCCAATAGTTCATTTTTGCCCTTGCTTCCCTTGCCTTTGGCGTTGTTCCTAGGAAGATGTTGCTGCGGCTGAGGTCGAAGAGGTTGCTGCTTGTGTTCTCCTCAAGGATTTTGATGGATTCCTTTCGCACATTGAGGTCCTTCATCCATTTTGAGTCTATTTTTGTGTGTGGTGTAAGGAAATGGTCCAATTTCATTTTTCTGCATGTGGCTGTCCAATTTTCCCAGCACCATTTATTGAAGAGGCTGTCTTTTTTCCATTGGACAGTCTTTCCTGCTTTGTCGAAGATTAGTTGACTGTAGAGTTGAGGGTCT